>NW_013952700.1:422559-452975 GCF_001266775.1 Austrofundulus limnaeus
GAAATATGTCGCTACGTCACACAGTGGAGTCTCTCTGATTGGTTGACGCGGCGCGTCGAGCTGCAAAAGTTCAGATTTTCTAACTTCAACGATTTGTGTCTCAAGCACATCGAACGCTCAGATCGTTCAAATCGCGCTGCTCTAATCGCGCTTGAGGCGCCGCAGCACTTCCCGACGCTGCTTGAAGTGCGTCCACCGTAGACTTTGTATTTAAACCTGAGGCTGCTGATGCTGAAATTTGGTGTGAATGCACCATTAGGGTTTGTGGTCAGGGTTAGGCTGTAGGAATGTAATGGAAGTCAATGGAATGTCCCCAATTAGATAGCTGTGCAAACGTGTGCGTGCGTGCGCGTCAATGGAACTTAGCCAATTATTTTATTTTTCTTTCATTAAATTATGTCACATTTCAGAGCTGAAATACCTGCTTGAGGGGGACATTGCTGGAAATGTAAGTATACAAATCRTTTTTACAGAACCTGTGTTTATTAATACATCAATCCAGGCAACTTTGAATATAATATGTAATGTATCAGCTGTGACATCAGCCCTAGAGCACAGAGAATTGGAAAGTGGCAACAGTCTCCAGCCAGCCTACGCTAATGGCTACCCAAGTGACTGCCAGTCCTTTCATTAAATTTTTTAAATCATTTTTCAGTCTTGTAMAATTGCACTACACAGTTTTTTTTWATTAGCTCAACTGTAGGGTTTAATATCAGCCAATACGCATTTATGAAAAAGTTTTTAGTCTAGCCAGGGCCAAAACATTTGTGTAGAGATGCTCGATATTGACTTTTTGTTGATATTTGATATGCTGATATTGTTAAACACTTAATTTCCGATTCCGATATTAACCGATWTTAAGCTGACATCAAACATCTCCTGTCAGGGACATTCTGCCTGCTTTTACTGTGATACCCACTAGATGCATTTCATAGGTAAACATTGTACAAAAATAAAAACCATTTCACAGAAGTTATGGAAAAAGTGCCATATTTATTTTTAACATTTTGTCTAAAACAATAGTTTGAATCATGAGATAATCCAGTTTGCTGATGTCATCAATTGCGCACCAGTGAATGTCTCTGGTTCACGAGCTTTTATTAACACATTTTGGTCAAATTCAGGCATTAATTTATGAGGCTTTTGTTATCAGAAGAAAAACCGATACCGACATGTAGAGATATTACATTTTTATGCCAGTATCGGACCGATGATGTCTGTAGGCCGATATTATCGAACATCCCGAATTTTTTCTCTATCACCATACCTTGTTCTTATGTCACTTATGAGGTACTAACATGGAGATAATATTTAACACTATGGGTACTAACTATTCACAACTATTAGGCAGAACAACACTTCAAAGTTGCCAGGCCTGTCCTGTTAGGACATTGGCATTCAACTACAATTACTCAAAGCCAAAAGCTCAGGGACCGAACATCCGTTAGGGKTGAGAGTGTTTCCGGAGAATGGTAGGGAATACTGCATTTGTTAGGTTTGGGGGMAGGAGAACCCTGCGAACAGGAAAAACATTTTACTAAAAAAAAACACGCTGGCATGGCAGCTTCAAAAAGACTTACTTTTAAAACTTAAGGGAAACACAAAGAGCACAGGGAGACGAACCAAACTGGTTGGAGACAGCACAATAAACCAACAGGGCAGCGAGGACAGGACATGAGATAACGATGAATTAAGGAAGGCATAATTGGCAACACCTGGGAAGAACACATGAGGATCAGGTGTGCAGGAGAGGAGCTCCGAGAGCATACAGTGGCAGAGTAAGACTGGGGAATTAAACACAGACATGAATGAAAATGAAGCACCAAGAATCTCAACGACATTATGATCTTTTTCCATTTAAAGTAGTTTATTTTGCTGCATTGAATTATAACTTTAAAACTTAAAATTGAATTTAAATCTATTTTTTTGATAAATGAAGTAGCAAAACAAAAAAAATTCTCTTTTAATGAACTCATTGGTGGGCACCGGATGTGGTCTGCGGGCCACCATTTAGGAATCCAGACATGAATTCTGAACATTTTTATGTCTCTTGCAGCCCAGGAGAAATGCAATCCTTGATCAAGCAAGAAGATGGAAGTTTCCTATACCGTACATCTTAACAGATTCTTTAGGTACAAGGTGTTCAGTCACTGCATTTTGACTCATTTATTCAGATAAAAGTGCTGATATTTAAACTAATGTTTATTCACTTAGACCTGAATGCTAAAGGTGTGATCCTCCAGACGTTTGATGAATACCGGTTGAGATCCTGTGTGGACTTCAAGCCCTATGAAGGAGAAACCAGTTACATCTCCTTTACCAAACTCTCAGGGTGAGAGATCAAGCATGTCAGCCAGCACATTACGCAACTTTGAGTTATGGTGTTCTTTATCTGACATTCAAAATATAAAAGAATTTAAAATGACTGCTTTGATGAATTCCTATTTATACTTCAGTATCAGTAACTCAAACTTTGACATTGACTAAAAGGTTTAATTGCAACTACTCAGGTGCTGGTCGTATGTTGGAGATGATGGAACAGGCCAGAATCTGTCCATTGGAGAATGGTGTGACACCAAAGCTATTGTGGAGCACGAACTCCTCCATGCTTTGGGCTTCTACCATGAACAGTCCCGTTCAGACAGAGATGACTACGTTCAGATCTGGTGGGACCAGATTGAAGAAGGTGAGTCACAGCTGTGGACCACTGAAACCCCTGTTTTCTCTTATTCTTTTGTGTTTCCTTTCAATTTAGGCTATTGTTTGGTGAAAAAGAAACAAAAGTGCAAAAAACAAAAGGAGATTTTGACAAAACACAGGAGAAAATCCAGTCCTTTTTGCAACTTTATGCTTTGTCCAATTTCAGGGACCCAGTCCTTGGTTGACCGCGAAGACCAGAAAAAAGTGACTGTGAATTTGACGGTCTAGTCTTCTGTTTTATTCCAGCYCTTTCTTACGGCGTGTGTCCTGTCGCCTGTGACAACGCTGGACAGAAGCAAAAATCGATTGAAATTTGCAAAATATCAATATATTAGAATTATTAATATCGTAAAACAATAAAATTTGTATGAAGGCAATATTTGAAGAAAACTTGCAGTGTACACGTTTATTTCGCTATACCAGCACGTTTGCTTTCTGACAAGAATAATATTTAAAAAACATGTCTATAGAAATGACAAAAGCATAAACAACACAACCGCTTGAAACTTTAAATCTTTTTACTGCCAGATTTTTGTTTAAAACTGCCATCCTTTCTATCACATTATCTGCCATTATGAACAGGAAGAAAAATCTCCGGGTTTAAAGGGGTTAAAGAAGACATGTAAAAATGTGTCAGTGCTGACACGCTCACTGCTAGACAATAATAATGAAATACATTCATCTTTATGAGCAGATTCACATTTTAAGCTGCTAAAATCAACTGATTCTTGATAAATTGTTACATCCCTAACTTGTTGTGAATTAAATCTTGGTTAAATGTTTCCTCTGTATTTTATATGTAGTCACATTTTATTGTAAAAAGGTTTAAGATGACAAAAAATGTCAATCTCTTTATGAAAAAAATGTTACTTTACTTTAGTAGTTTCTTGCATCAACAAATCATTGTTAAAATCTAATGAAGTTAGGAGAGGAGTCAACAAGTCAGTGGGGTCCTGATGCATCTCAGTAATCCAGGTAAAAAATCAAAAATAAAAAAATAGTATAGGTCTTCTGGACGGGTTCTTCTCTAATGAAACGTTTCGTCTCTYCTCCAAGAGACTTCTTCAGTCTGAGAGTTTCAGGCAAAATTCAGGCTTTTAAGCCCWGCCTCCATGTGACTGATACTCACATCACATGGCTATCGTTGACATCTAATTAACACTCATTGTTAACAGGGGGTGGAGTGATACTGGCAATAGCCGCGCTGTAGGAGGGGGACAACTGAAAATGGAGGCCTCCACCTCTGTTTAATGATGGACGGACTTTCTTCACAAAAATGGCTTCTTTTACTCCTCTCTCAAACCAACGTTCCTCTCTATCAAGAATGAGAACATCCTCATCTCTGCCAAATAGGCGGCTAAAGATGGCTCCATCGGAGGGATGCTCACCAGGCCTGCTTGATCTGCTCCTTCCACGTCCAAGTACTGACCCTGTCCAGGCACGGAGGCATGGATGGACAGCGGTTTGCTCCAGGAAGACGTCAGCTCCGACACAAAGTCCGGAAACATTGGCAGACTGTGCTTCACATCAGCCGGTTCAGACGGGAAATAAAACCCTACAAACCTCGACGGCTTTTGAGCAGGTGGGGGGTCGGGCCACTGTACCTCCAGTTTAGCAGCAGCTCGGCGGCACAGGGACAAGAAGGACGAATCCTGGYCCACCTTCGCAGCAGCAGGGGTGGAGTGAGCTGGGCACGGCTCCTCGTTGTCAGAGAGACTGTGAACCTCCTGCTCCATCTGCAGARCGTCGTCCTCCTCCTGGTTTAAATTCAGGTGAAACCGGGTCTCATCCCCCTCGATGTCGAGTGAGGCCGCCTTGTGCTCCATCTGGTCCACCCAGCTAGCAGCGGGGGCTTCGACTGCAGAATCCTCCTCTTCTTCGGACTGAGCCRTCTGGCTGGATTCRGAGAGCAGCGGGTCTTGTCGGAAAACAGCAGTTTCCCCCAGCATTTTCTCCAGGAATTTCTTTCCACTCTCCAGTGTCGGACGTGAGAGTCCGGCACAAGCCCGGCAGGACTCGGGCTCTATAAGCGCCCGTCGAGTGTGAATGATTCCTAGGCAGGGCGGGCAGGCCTCATGCTGGTCCTTCTCATGAAGCTTAAAGCCGCACCCCTGAGGACAGGGGCGAACAGAAGACTTCGGCTTCTTYGAAGGTGGTTTTGAGCTCATCGTGAACCACAAAACAGATTTTCAGCAGAAAAAAATGAAGGTCACTTAAAGTAGCGTTAAGCGGGCAGACGCACGAACCAGCAGGTAACGTGGTTAACACCAGTAGCTAAGCTAGCTTAAGAACCTTCTGGAAGCTGAGCTAACTAGCAGCAGCTATRTGRGCTCAGGTTTAGAGGTGACTATTGCGAGGTGAAGGGCGATAGAACTGAGTAATGACGCTGGTGACTCCAAACTTATAGGGTGGGGGCGGAGCCTGTCACCCGACGTTCGATGTCACCACGTCACCGGTCTAAAGACATGATTAGAGGTGGCTTCAGCCAGGCGCGCGAAGGGCGCGTGTGCCATACACAACAAGTGTGTTGTAGTGAGTGTAATGACTGAAAAGGAGCATTGAAGGCACATAATATTGAGATGCTTTTGTCAGACAGATTTATTTTAATTTGGAAGCCTTATCAACACAGACTGGCTTCATTCACTTCCTCCACTGCTGTATGCTAAAMTAACTAGCAGAAACTGCGCAGAAAATCGACATTGCTCAAAACGCAGCCTTCTGTTTGCTGATTGGCCTGAACGAAATTCTGCTGAAGAAATCCATGTCAATGAGAGAAATCCCTGACGAAGCAGTGAAGGGAAACTAGAATTGAGAGGAACTGCGTAGGAAGGCAAGGACCAAGCTAAAGGAAACCCATGCATTCACAGAAACAACATGCAAATTCCACCCAAAAAGGTCTCTGGCTGGGTTTCGATCCAGAAATCTTCTCACTCTGCCACTGTGCCATCCAATTATTGTTCATGATGCACAAAATGGAAAGAGAMACTTTTAGGAGAGCAGCTGAAATTCTGATTTTGAATGTCAAAACTTTTTCACAATTGAATTTGGGAGGAATTTAGGAGCCTCTTGCTTTAAGAACATCTTTGTTTGTGGTTCACTCTGTTTCAGCCAACACACATATTCTCYTGGACCAGTGCTCTTTTGAGCAGATAAACATCTGTGGAATGATCCAGAATGAGGAGGACAATGCAGACTGGAATCAGACCCTAAGCAGTCCAAGTGATGTAGATCACACTCTAACTGGTCGCTGCAGAGGTACTGTTCAAACATACAGTCCAGATGTTTATGATTCATGAAATCAGTTTGAACACATTCCTAAAACTAGAAGCACTCTGAGAGTGCAAACCTCCGCCAAAGGAGAGATGGATGTCGAATGTTGTACAACATGTTTCATCAGACCATTCATCAGACGTAGCTAGAGAATTTATTTTAAAGAAATTAGCTACACTAGCTAGTTTATAAAAAATACAGTCTAAAAATGAAAAAGTAGTTTGCCAGTGTCCTAAACGGTCTGATCTACAGTGTTAAATTTTAAAAAAAATAAAACAGTGGACCATTTCCCTATTTTTGGAGAATGAAATGAAACAATACATTTATATTAACGTTAAATTTACTTTTCAGATTTGCTTTCCACACTGTTCAAGATTTTTCTAATAAATATTTCTTTAGAAAAAATAATGCAATCCATTTATTTTCATTTGTCAATGTTTGTTAAACAATATTCAGATAATGTTGTGTTGAAAATTAGGAATAACCTATGATAGTTTAGTTGAAAATTTATTGCTTCATAGATTTTAACGGACCAGGCTCTGACTGTATTAAAACTGACTCTTATTTTGAAATACCGAGTTGCTAATAGCGGAAGTATCGCTACCGGTTGCTGTTAGTCAAGTTAAGTAAATAAAGAAAAGTGCTGGTGTTATGTGGAAGTTGAATAGAACAGAAGTAATTCCCGGTGGACTGGTGGGCCTGTGGATTTATTCACCACCCGGCAGACACAACAATCTATAAAGATCAATAAAAAACAAAAAATAATAATCCGCTGCTAGTATAGGAAACAGCACCACCTACAGCTCCAGATTGCAATGGCGCCATTTCCATATATGGTATGGCTYGGACATCGGGCCCGACCCCACCCCTTAATGCATGCTGCAGCGAGGTGTACTTGGAATCTGTTGAATTAAAAGAAAAATTCCTGTATCTGCATCGTGATCTGGAACATCACCAAAATTTAATGGTGTGTTCCTTGGGCCAGTACCCACATGTGGTAAAAATGTCATCACAATCCGTCCACAGGTTTTTGCGTAATTTTGTCCACAGACAGACAGACAGACAGACAGACAGACAGACAGACCGAAAACATTACCTCCCCCCTTGGCGGAGGTAAAAATGAGAAAAGTACAGTGATAATGATCAGTGCTCATACCTGTGTTTTAGGTGCACTGCCTGGCCAACAAAAAAAAAAAGTCGCCACCAACAAAAAGGTCACTAATATTTTGTTGGACTGTCTTTAGCTTTGATTACGGCACACATTCACTGTGGCATTGTTTTGATAAGCTTTTACAATGTCACAATATTTATTTCTATCCAGTGCTGCATTAATTCTTGCATTGATGATTGTAGAGCACTTAGCTGAATCCAGGTGATGACTTTTATTTGGCTAGGCAGTGTTTATAGATAAATGAATGTGTGAAAAAAGCTATGCTCTGACACACTTTCAGATTCTGGCCACTTCATGATGTTTGACACATCTTCCGGTGTGSTGGGCAGCAGCTCCCTGCTGGAGTCACGTATCCTCTCTCCGAAGAGGGACGAACAGTGCCTGCAGTTCTTCTATAAGATGACTGGAACCGCTGGGGATAAATTAGTAATATGGATCAAAACTGATGATGGGACAGGGAGTGTGCGCAATATCAGGAAGATCCACACCATTACAGGTGCTTTGTATTTAAATGTTAAAAATGGAGCTATGTGCGGTTGGTGTGTGGTGGTAGTGATTGGATCTAATACATTATTGACTCTGAAATTAGTATTAAACAAACTCTTTCTAAAAAGTTAAGTTTAAGTCCTCTGGATGGGCCCTTTTCGTTTAAACGTTTCATCTCTTCTCTAGGAGACTTGTTCAGTTTGAGAACTGAAATGAACAGTTCTCAGATTAAACTGGKGGTTCACATACATGTGAACCCCCAGTTTCGATTGTCACCATTAAACTTGTTGATCCTCTACGCTCATTTGGCTGTGGTTACCTGCAACTCCCCAGACTGAAGAAGTCTCTTGGAGAGGAGACAAAATGTTTCAACGAAGAAAAGCCTGTCCAGAGATGCATCGACATAATTAACCCCATGTATATGTCTCATAGGTGATGGGGATGATGCCTGGAAAATTGCTCACGTGACTCTTAAGGCGACAAAGAAATTCCGCTATTTGTTCCAAGGCATCAAAGGATCGTCAGGCGCCATTTTACTTGATGACGTCACTCTCACAGAGACTGTCTGCCCTAGTCTTGTCTGGCAAATTCACAATTTCACCAGTGTTCTCAGCATCACTCCCGTTGGCACTCCACTTAAAAGCCAATGTTTCTTCAACTCGGAGGGCTACTCATTCGCAATCAGCGTGTACCCAAATGGAATAGTAAGTGATTACTCCGACTTTGTTGGCATTTTCTTGCATCTCTGCAGTGGAGAAAATGATGCAGTGTTGCAGTGGCCAGTTGAAAACAGGCAGGCCACTGTTATCTCCATGGACCAGGACCCTGACGTTAAACTAAGGATGTCKTCAACCAGGAGCTTCACCACAGGTAGGCCAAGGCAGGAAAAAAAAACAGGTTTTCACATTTTAAGCAGAATTATTTGTACTTCTTTTCTGGTCAATAGTAAAAAAATATCTGCACCATTGCTGCTGTGATAGTTCAACAAAACTGGATGTTTTAGTGCAGGGACGTCCAAAGTGTGGCCCCTGAACTGATTTTGTGTGGCCCCTGACTTCAGTTCAAGAATTATATTAATTTGTTTACAAATTTGTCCACCCGGCACAGGTGTTTGATGGAGACTTTCTATTTATTATTAGAGCAAACTTCTCACAAAGTAAAATCTTATAATAAAAATATTGGTAGCATTACCAAATAACCAGACTCTCAGCTTTTTCCACATCGATCTGGTGACTTCTACTCAAAAGCTGATTTTGCTGCACTCCAATCTGCTTCTAGTTAATTTATTAAATCCGTCTGAACACAGCAAGTATTTTCAACTTAAGAGTGACATAAATCCTGATTTTATTGATCAGAATTGACTAAATTAGGTTATTTTTTCCCCCATTTGAAACCTATAAAATTGCAAAGTTTTTTTCAATAAGGGAAACCTGCAAACTACTTTTAAAGTTCTGGATCTAGATTAATTTACGCATCCATTTCCAGCAATAAATCTGACAACTTTATTTGTTTAAATAAAGTATTCAATGCTTAGTTTATTGTTGAGCAGGTAAAGGAAACATATTTTTGGCCCTCAAGTCCCTGTGACTTTATAATTTTGGCCCATGTGACAAAATGTTTGAACACCCCTGTTTTAGTGGGTTGATTAGTTGCAAGAGTAGGGTTAGGGTTCAATTATTTTACAGTCCTCATTCTGTAAATATTTATTTTGTTATGTGACCATCTCAAGAACAAAACCCAATTAGGGTTAGAACCATTGATGGAGTAAACCTCCATCTCATTTTGGATTTAATGCAAAAACTCAGATAATGCTAACTTAACTGAAATCAATGGTACTCATCACAAAATATGAATCTACTTTATATTCTATTTATCTAACACAAAAAAAACTGTAGCCTGTGTAGATAAAAAATACAACAGTTTACCATTTGATATTTTAGCCACTTTTATCTCTTTCCTCAAATAAACAAATGCAAGTGTTAAATTTGGTCAATTGCTTACATTTTTTTATCTCTAGGCAGACAATAAACAGTGACACGAGAAACATGCTGTGCAGATTTTGTGAAATGAAACAGAGCTTCTTCATTTGATAAATTTTTGTCTGAATAACTCCACTTTTTTGTGCTCATTCAGAGGAATATTTACTGGGCTTTGTGTTTGTTGGGAGTAGTTCACTATCAAGAGAGAAAAAAGCAGTTATTGTTGTAAGACTGCAGTTTGTTTGCAATATTAAATGCTGCTTTACAATCTCTTTTTTCTTGTTTTCTTAGTTTTTTAAACTTTTGTACATCACACTTTCCTCTTTTTTGTTGCACATATCTGTAGGGTGTACATATCTGTGTCATACTCCTTTAATCGTGGAAGCTTAAACTGTAAAAGTGGTTTTGGCAGCTCAGAGAAACCCAGTTTTTATTTGTTGTAGATTAACAATTCATTTTGTTAAATTCATGTTTCAACATAATCACATTTTTATTTAAGACATGAAAATATTCTGTACCCCTCAGATGCTAACGCCCGTTGGAACAAACCAACAAATACATCAGGAGCAGTTTGGGATGACGGCTGCTGGTGCTTCCGCAGTCGAGACTACGGCTGGAGGACGTTCATTTCTCACAACCGTTTACAAAAAAGGAGCTTCCTCAAAAATGATGACCTCATTATTACTGCTGATTTTGAGGGTTAGAATCAAAAATGTACACATTACCATATAGGTGTTTATTATATCATCCATCGTGCTTTTTTTAATTGACATTTCCCTTAGATTTGACACATCTGATTAACACCGAGGTTCCTGTAAAACCTACAGTCCAAAGCAGTGATCTCCGAGATGAAAAGGCCATCCATAGGGTGGAAACAAAACATGAAACTCCAAARCACAGGGAGGAACAGTCCGTCAGCCCCTGTTATCCTGGCTTGTGTTTGAACGGAGGCGTGTGCGTGGAGAGGTCAGGGASAGCCATTTGCAGGTCTGTGGTTTTGAAACATATAAAACATGTAAAACATCATACCATTGTTAACTCTCTTTTTTGCCTTAGTTGTGCTATTTTTATCGAAGTTTTGCATTACAGGGAATTTACACTTAAGTTACTAAATGTGTTGTAAAATGCTTCCAGAAACTGTTTTGAGAATAATTAGAATAAAAATAATTTTGAAGTGTAGATACAACAATAGCCTATATGCCACGGTCATTAATGACGTATTTCCGGTAAAAATTCTTGCCACGCTCCTCCCTTCTACACCCTGCTTACTGCCTATGTTTTTAGTGTTAGCTCCTAGTACTAGTCAGTGAAAAAGTTACAAAAGTTAAAGCATCTGTGATCTACTGGTATAAAACGTGAGTTCTGTTGTGTGCCGTTGTGTCCACTAACCAGCAGATACGATCGAGTAGTTAGTTTTTATCCTTTTTCCTCTCGATGAGGAGGTGACAGCAGTGGATCATAGCATTACAGGGAAAACTTATCTTTAAAAGCTCACGCTTGAGTTTGTGATCGGCATTTCTAACCTGAGGATATTCAAGAGTCAGCATCAGAAATGAGAAGATGGAGGTTACAAAAGAGAAATGTACATTTATCCACTTTTACTGCCAAGACCGAGAGAGGAAAGACCTCCTCCACACGACAGCTAGCAGGAAGCTAACACAGCAGCCGGTACAAAGATAGGTGTGTGTGCGCGTTTGTGTTATATGAAATGTTTTTATGCGACTTTGTCATGAGTTTTATGCAAAAGTAAAACCTTGTTAGAGTGTATATTACAGCGTAGACTAAAGCCGAGTGAAGAGCCCCCCCGAGAGCAGCAGAACCTCCGCCTGATAATCATTACGTTTTCAGTTCACTAACGTCGGGGAAAATGATTCAAACCATACAAGTAGCCCATCGATTTAAAGCCCAGACTCTGCTCTTTCGAACAATATGTGTCACAGCTCTACGTGAAAAATTCACAGAACAAGCAGCCACAGAATAGAGAAAAAGGCTAAATTCTGGAACCATAAACACGAACGTCTTTCCTTTGTTTTTATAGCTTTAACCCACTTATGAGTGATTTTTTTTCCCACTTGGCTGAACCTGTACGTCTCCTGTGTTAATGTTGGTACATGTAATATGCTAATTCTGTACTGTGGARATCATTAAGAGTCGTTGTCGGGTGAAAAAATCTTTCGCTAACACTGTGTTGACCGTGAACCAGAAGTGTTGGGAGTGGCATCAAGTGCTGGACCGGATGTCCGTGGCATATAGGCTGTTGTCCCTATGTGTGAGTGAAAACATAAATGGTAGTTTGTCTCGTTTGGACTTGCGACCTGTTCAGGGTGTACACTGTAGGGGTGCAACAGTACATGAACCCGTATCGAACCGTTCAATACAGTGCTTTAGGTTCAAAACACACTTGTATCGAACAATACAGATTTTTAAAATTTATTTTATCAACTTGTCTTCTAAAGATGCTCTTGTGTTGAAGGATCAGTGGATCTGTGTTCGATTACTACACCTAGGCTGCATTGTCGAGCGCAGATCCACTAAGAAACTTGCTGTTTCAGCAACATTTAATTTTAAAAACTGCATTTTGAGGTTAAACAAACGTTCATAATTAATTTATATAAATTACAAGTTAAAAAGTGCATGGAAATTTCTCTTTTCTTGTATCGAAAAAATATCAAACCATGAGACTAAAGCATTGAACCGAACCGAATCGTGAATTTTCTGTATCGTTGCACCCCTAGTACACAGCCCCTCACACAGACACTCTTGGATTTGAGCACCAGTGAGCCTGAAATGAAGAAGCGGCTCAAAGATAATAAATGGATGTTCTGTTTTAAATAAATGTGTGACAGCAACTCTTTCTCTCAGCACATAGCTCAGGGACATGATGTCTTCTGTTCTAATTTCACCAAATTCCTGGGTTCACAAGACAAGTTTCAAATCACTGTGTTGTTTTAGTCCTGCAAGATCTTGTTACTCTCCTACTGAGTACTCATGTAGACAAGACAACAAAGTTCCTAATGTATCCTTTGATTTTCAGGTGTGTGACCAGCCAGACCACCTTTTACTCTGGTCTGAGGTGTGAGAACCTGAACATCGACAGAGGCATTCTGGGAGCTCTTATCGGAGGCACAGCAGGAACTGTAGTTCTGACATTTGCCATTTTCACTGTTATCAGGAGAACTCCTACAAACTCACTGTAGAAGATTCCTGTTTCATCTGCATTCACAGAAAAAACTGCAGCACTACTGTAGTAAGATGATGTAAATCCCTAAATCAAAGTATAGTCAAAGTCATGAAAAAGGTTAGTTTATAACTTTTGTTGATTAAGTACATCTAATGGAATACCTTGGTCTGCAACAGAAAAATAAAACAAAATAAAATTTAAAAGCTGTGGAGATGTTGGTTTTCTAAATAAAATTACTTAATTAGTATTCTGAACACAATACACTCTAAAGAGATTCTGTCATTAAAATAATGAGATTCAGTTAAATTTCTCAACAAATCTTTATTTTACTACAAATCTCAAGTTACATACAAGCCTATACAAACACATTATACAACATATAGTTCAAGTAAAACTATATAAGCTTATAATTTCTATTTAAATAAAAAACATAACTGAATTTGAAATGCATTTTGTTCAATGTACAGTCAGCATATAAACTCCTGGGTTACCAATGTGAAATATTGCTTTCTTAGTTTATACTTAAAGTCTCTCCTTAAATTTATACAGCTATACATTTGCATTTCACTTATAAATAAAATAAAATAACAAAAAAGCACATTAGCTTTACCTTTTTGTTATTTATATGTTGCTAGTCTAGGTTGAAAAAGACAAATATTGCAAGTTTTTCTGTAGTATGATCTATAAATATCATCACGTCACTGCTATTAATGAACATATGTGTTCTATCTGATAACCTTTAGTTAATAGTTATTATGAAAATTCATCTACTTCTCTGTATCAGTCTAAGACCAAAATCTGACACAATGCAAACTTCAAGAACTTCTCTTTTGTGGGATCCAATGGGAGCTGCAGAGCCAGAGGATTTTCCATTCTCCCATCCTAAAAAGTACAATAAAGAAAACAAAAATAAAGCTTTAATAAAAACAATGTAAGTCAAGTTTATGGCCAGATGTGATAGAAAACTAAACATTTCATGATGCTCATTGTAATAGGTGTGCCACAATGTTTGCAGTATACGGTACTTCTATTAGTATTATCGTGATTTGTTTTGATCAAGTTTTCTGAATTGTTTTAATAATATGTTTTTTTTCTTTATACACTGAATGTTTATTTTACTAACTTCTCATCTAAGGATGTGCATTGCAAACTGACCTAGACTATAAATGCTACAGTGTATGTGAAGTGTATTATACAGAAGAAAGGATTCTGTTTTATTCCAGGACATAGGGTGCATGCAGTTTGCTCATTATGTAAAACAYGATAAGTGAATTTTTGGATCAATTTGACCAGAATTTTGTTTACACTTCAGAATAGCTGAGAGAAAGGTAAACTGTTCTGGTCTCCACAACCCAGAAATGTCTTGTTGTTCCAGTGTCAATGCAGTTTGATGGTCAGAAAAACAGGGTTTTAATGACACAATAATCTTGGAAACTGTATGACTTGAGTTTTTTTGGGAGTGAAGACTGTTCAGCTGATGTTCCAGTTCCAATAAAGCCTTGATTTGCTGTCACCTTGGAATTGAGTATTTTATCATTTTGGCTTATGGTTAAAGTTTTTATTGAAGAATACACCACTTTAAATAGTATTTGTTAAATCGTAACCCTTGTCTTAATGCTGTATTTATTAAGAATACGTAAAATAAAATATAGAAATATGGACTAAGTTAATGCTAATAAATAACACTGTTTTCCCTCTTCCGAGCTGCAGTTGTCCRTCTGTTTTCTGCCGCTTATCCGGGGTCAGGTCTCGGGGGCAGCAGCCTAAGCAGAGAGACCCAGACTTCCCTCTCCCCAGCCAAYTGGACCAGCTCGTCCGAGGGAATCCCARGGCTTTCCCAGGCCAGCCGAGAAACATAGTCCCTCCAATGTGTCCTGAGTCTTCCTCTGGGCCTCCTCCCAGTGAGATGGGCCCRGAACACCTCACCAGGTAGGCCTCCAGGCGGCATCCTAACCAGATGCCCGAGCCACCTCAACTGGCTCTTCTCGACGTGGAGGAGCAGCTGCTCTACTTTGAGTCCCTYCTGGATGACCGAGCTTCTCACCCTATCTCTAAGRGAGCGCCCAGACACCCTGCGAAGGAAACTCGTTTCAGCCACTTGTATCTGCAATCTCGTTCTTTCGGTCACTACCCAAAGTTCGCAACAGCAGATGAGGGTAGGAACGTAGACCGACCGGTAAACCGAGAGCTTTGCCTTCTGGCTCAGCTCTTGCTTCACCACGACAGACCGGTACAGCGCCCGCATCACTGCAGACGCAGCACCAATCCACCTATTGATCTCCTGCTCCATTCTCCCCTCATTCGTGAACAAGACCCTGAGATACTTAAACTCCACCACTTGGGGCAGGACCTCCTCCCCGACCCGGAGGCGGCACGCTACCRTTTTCTGGCTCAAGACCATGGTCTCAGATTTGGAGGCACTGATCCTCATCCCGGCCTCTTCACACTTGGCTGCAAAGCACTCCAGTGAGAGCTGGAGACCACGATCTGATGAAGCCAATAGGACCACATCATCTGCAAAAAGCAAAGATGTGATCCTAAGGTCACCAAAATGGATCTCCTCAACACCTTGGCTGCGCCTAGAAATTCTGTCCATAAAAGTAATGAACAGAATCGGTGACAAAGGGCAACCTTGGCGGAGTCCAACTCTCACCAGAAATGAGTCTGACTTACTACCGGCAATGCGGACCAAGCTCTGGCACCAGTCATACAGGGACCTAACAGCCCGAATCAATGGGCCTGGTACCCCATACTCCYGGAGAACCCCCCACAGGAGTCCCAGAGGGACTCGGCTGAACGCCTTCTCCAAGTCCACAAAACACATGTAGACTACTTGGGTGAACTCCCATGCACCCTCCAAGACCCTGCTAAGGGTGTAGAGCTGGTCCGCTGTTCCATGACCAGGACGAAAACCACACTCCTCTTCCTGAATCCRAGATTCGACTATTTGACAGACCCTCCTCTCCAGAACCCCCAAATAGACCTTACCAGGGAGGCTCAGAAGCGTGATCCCCCTGTAGTTGGAACACACTTTGCCCTTACACCCTTTTTAAATAGGGGGACCACCACMCCRGTCTGCCAATCCAGGGGAACTGCCCCCAATGTCCATGCAATGTTATAGAGTCGCGTCAACCAATGCAACCCCACAACATCCAGAGCAGAGCCTTAAGGAACTCTGGGCGAATCTCATCCACCCCCGGCGCTCTGCCACYGAGGAGCTTTTTAACCACTTCGGTGACCTCAGCACCAGAGATTGGAGAGTCCGACCCAGGGTCCTCWGKCTCTGCTTCCTCATGGGAAGACGTATCGGTAGGATTGAGGAGGTCTTCGAAGTAATCCGCCCACCGACCCACAACGTCGCGAGTTGAAAATATAGATATATGGACTTAGTTAATACTAATAAATTACACTGTTTTCCCTCTTCCTTGCTGCAGTTGATTGAAACTAAACAAAAAACTCAAGATAACAGTAATATAGTGAAGTTTGCATCACTCTTTTATTTGCCCCATTTTCTTAGGTACATAGTAACCTTGAGGTCTGTTGTAAGTTGGTTCAATCAAGTTGGTTTATGATGCAAGAAGGCTCTACAGAATAGACTGAGATGCAAACTAAGTCCTTTTGTAAAAATTTAATAAGTGATAGACCTTAAAAATCAACAATCCAGTGTTTGCTTGTAGTGCTGCAAGATTTTAGAGGTTTGAGTWACTTTAGGTGGAATACATATCATCTGATGAAGTTGTAATAATTAACTGACACTAATCCTTCCTTCTTTTTTAAATAGGGAGTGGACTTCAACYATAATACTGTTCCTGGTTGATAACWTAATTAGTGTAACACAATAATTTTGTAGACATTAAGAATCTTGCTGAAGAAGTTAAAACCATCTAATTTGTTAGACCACTCTTACCTTTGATTACACATATTTTCTGTAGCATCACGTTGATYAGCCTCTTCTATATCACAATATCATTGAAGATTCTTTCATTTTTTATTTTTATTTTATTTTATAAATTTTTATGAACTTTAACCACTACATATTGGGCCTCATGCAAGAACCATTTGTATGCACAGATTTGTTCTTATGTTGTGCGTACGAGTGATTTAGGAGAATTTGTGGCATTCACCAATGTTTTCGTATTCTAAGATTTTTTTCAGGTACGAACAAAATTTACGAGTGGTCCAGACCTGTCGTATATTTTACCAGCAGTCAGTCTGCTGTTATCCAGACGGGTTTTCTTCATTAATAACTTTATATTTCATTAGTTTGAAGATATTTTGAGTTGAAAATAAATCACACTCCATAATTATAATGACAATAGGCTATTCTGCTTGAATTAGAGTTATAATTTTAAATGTAATAATTTAGACTAACAATATAAATTGTCCGTCTGGCCGGCTTATCCACTATCGGGTGGGGCAGGAGGGCAGCAGGAGAGACCCCGCTCTCTCTGCAGCGACACTTTCCAGCTCGTCCTGGGGGACTCCGAGACGTTCCCAGACCAGAGGAGGTATATAATTCCCTCCAGTGAGTCCTGGGTTTTCTCCAAAGTGCCAGACTTATTTTGAAAACATTTTAAAATGCTTATTTCAAACCCACATCTGAGACCACCGCAGCGCGCGGGGGGGGGGGCACGGTGCGCAGCGCTGCGGCTTCTGAATAAATGAAAATGATTTAACACGGTTGTTTATACTTTTAGCAGCTCTTTTTTATCCCACAGCTGACCTGCTAAAAATGACAGATTTTCTTTTCTGGATCTCTGACAGACGGACTTCAATCTCTGAACTCGTAAAGTTCTTTTTAGTTTTCGCTGCCATTTTCATGAATGGACACTTCCTTGTACCTGAGGCAGGAAACACAGCCTTATATGGTGTTTTTGGGGTGGTAATTATGCTAATCTCCTCTCGCGTGCACGAGCAGCTGGATACGAACAGGTGGAATTTACGCAGCTCATTTACACACTTTTCCTGAAGATAGAAGAGTTTGTTGAATCTGACGTGACATGTTCGTACGAACCCTTTGTACGAACAAAAGTAAGAGAAATTTAAGATAAGAATACGAACATGTTCTTGCATGAGGCCCATTGTTTTCTTTAGTGCATTCCAGTATTTTTCACTGAGCTTCTGGACAGCCTTGGCCAAAAAATTCTAATACTTGCAAAACCAGTCAGTACTTTATGTTGAACAAATTCCTGGTATTAATATACATGTACCATTAAAAATTTGATGAAAAGAAAGTAATTTTGTTACAGTATGTTAGCCTTCTGACCTATTTTTTAACATACATAATTATTTTTAAATTTAGGACTTTCACAGATCACAGAACTGATAAAACTTTAAACATGTTGTGTCCCATTTACTGCAGAAGTTTGAACTCAGATCTTGGAATCACATCACACCAAACCTGAACATGTTCTAGCTGAAGTTTGGAAAATCAATCAAATTGTCTAATAGTTTTCCTCAGTAAGATAGCTAAATACTATTAGCAAAACAAGTTGAACACAATGAATTTTCTGTATTTTATGCATTCAAACCATTTAGCAACATGTTTCCTAATAGTGGTTAGACAGTACAGCATGTGACTGTTTATTGAAAACAAAAGTGTCAGAAAGAAAAATATACAGGTTATTACTGCAGCTATTATGCACAGCCATATAGGATTTTGAGGACCAGGTTGGAAAAGAATCTTTGAATTTCTATGTTAATTTTCAGATTCAGATGGTGTTTAGGTTCATTTTTCCATGTAGGAACTTGAAATTTTCAATTTCAGACTGAAAATAGAAAGCAATATTTGAACWAAAACTTTAAAAAATTTTGTAACATCTTGACAATTGTAGTTAACTATGTCTTTCATTCAGAAATCAGCTAATGTACTTTTTTTAAAACCAGATCAAATGGAACCATTTTTCTTTGGTTGGCTGTTGCATCAAAATAATAGTAACACTTTCAGTTAAAACGAGTGTGGCAATGAAGACGTAAGCTTTACATCAGTTTCTGTTTATATCCTGGTGCCACAACCCAAAAAACAGCTACATTGTTTTTTTACTAAACATCTTTTTTACATTAAATATAATTATGAACTGTAGGTCTTTTCAGATGAAAATAAACACAATCAAGAAGAACATAAAGGAGAAATCATAATACTAAAGTACAACTGACCTTTTCTCATTTGTCTTTTGTGTAAGTAGTTGATGTCAGTTTCTGCATGCTATCGGTTTCTCGTCCTGTTTTAGCCTGAAGGTAGATGTGCACCAAATTATTCTGCTTGTTTCTATTATTTTACAGTTAGATTTTGAAGCAAACTTATTAAAATACTTACCATTATGATCCTATAGAGTTCATCTCTGACCTGATAAAAACACAATACAGTTAAAAACAAACAAGAGAGAACAACAGGGATGTAACAGTCCTATGTCATGGTTTACTACATACCTGTAAGGGTCATAGGTTAATATGTGTTTGGTTAAACAAGAAGAACGAAATGCTAAATCCTAGTGATTTTTTCCCTACTTTTTTTAAATCAGAAAACTTTCCCAGAAACAGGTACTGAAAAAAACACCATTGATATGGGGTATGGTCTAAAAAAAAAGGGGGGGGGGGGGTAGGCTTTCGAGTGTTTTTCCTAACCAACTATTCTTTGTTAAATGTAATCTTTCCCTGCTTGTTTTTTGTAGGAGCTGTTAACTAAGTGCAGCTAAATAAAACACACTTCAGCTTTTAGATGGAAGCAGTGACCACCTGTGGCTAAACCATGGTGAATTMATGAACTTATCCCAAACATTCGTACTAAGCCATCACAATGTGGATATATGTAAGACRGACCATTACACCCCTAAAGCAAACATATTAAAAATAGCTTCAATACCAAATATATTTAGTAAAGACTAAACAACAGAGTTACGTATTTTCAGAACCCAGAGAATTTTCTGCCACAAAATTTCTGCTTTCAACAAGTTATTAGCTGTGTTTCCATTGCAAATGTGCGCAAAACTTTGTCGATATTCTGTTAATGTCGAAAAACAGTTTTGCAACTGCAGTGTTTCCATTAAGTAAGATATGCTATTAAAGTAACGTGTGAATAAGTTTGTTCTCGAAATAAGTCATTACAAACATAGCGGCAATGGATGTAAACACATAGCATGTTGCTACCGCGACACTAGCGCTCATCATCAGAGGAGACGTTGGCGTCTTTTATCGAGGTTTTCCAGCGACAAGCCCCTACTTGGGAGCGGCTACGTATGCTGAGTTTTTGGGAAATTGTAGTTGGTGAGTTTACTACTTTATTTTACTACTTCAGTGATTTTACTACTATTTCTACTTCCTGTTATCTTCTTCTTCGTTGTCTTTTTCGCCAGTAGAAACAGCCGGTTGTTGATCACGTGACTCCCGTGATGTGAAAAAAAGTGTTTCCATTGCAGTTTTGCGAAAAACACCAATTTCGATACGGCCGAAAAACCACATCATCCTAGCGCAAAAACCTTTTGTCAAAAAATGTATTTTTTCTAAATTAACGTGTTTCCATTGTGCAAATTTATTTTTGAATTTCTAATTTGCACATTTTCATGGTCAATGGAAACACAGCTATTGACTTACACTTACTAATAAAGTTTTACCCAACCTTACTTTACCTTACTGCCCACTGATAAAAACAAAAACCTACCTTCTGCTCTGTGAGGCATCCTGTTATCAAAATGAAGAGACCCTGGAGGAAAAGAAATGAAGTGAAACAAATTTCCATCAGAATTCTACTGAACATATATATTTTTTGAAACTAATAATGTATTACACATTTTCTCCTGTTTCACCAATGAATTTTACCCACCACTGATTTACAGTGAGAAGGGTCATACTGACTGAAATTCTTGTGTGGTGTTATAGTTGTGCTATGGAGACTGTTTCAATCTTTTGAAATGGAGTTCTGTGGAAAAGCAATGACCCATCAACATTTGACTTGCTGTGGATAATTTTTTGAACAACCATGGTTTRGAGATACAGCGGGTAAAGTAAGTATTGAACACGTCAACATTTTTCTCAGTAAATATAWTACTAGAGGTGCTAATGACATGAAATTTTCACCAGATGTCGGTAACAACCCAAGTGATCCATACATACAAAGAAATCAAACCATAAATGTCCAGAA
The DNA here is from genome assembly GCF_001266775.1 of Austrofundulus limnaeus. Classification (NCBI taxonomy): domain Eukaryota; kingdom Metazoa; phylum Chordata; class Actinopteri; order Cyprinodontiformes; family Rivulidae; genus Austrofundulus; species Austrofundulus limnaeus. The sequence goes on from NW_013952700.1 coordinate 443,484, forward strand.
ATGAAGTTATTTGTAATAATGTGGAATGACACAGGGAAAAAGTATTGAACACATGAAGAAAGGGAGGTGTAAAAAGGCATGGAAAGCCAAGACACCAGCTGAACTCTCTCAGTAATTTGAAAGCAAGTCTGCCCCTTGTCAGTGCAAGTTAATATCAGCTGGTTCAGTCCCAAATGATGGCCAGGTATCACACAAGAACCATCTGATGATGGGTAAAAGTAAAGAGCTCTCTCAAGACCTTCACAACCTTATTGTTGCAAAGCATAATGATGGCATCGGTTACAGAAGAATGTCTAAACTTCTGAAGGTTCCAATGAGCACTGTTGGGRCCATAATTCAGAAGTGGAAAGAACATTATTTCACCATAAACCGACCACGACCAGGTGCTCCTCACAAGATTTCTGACAGAGGAGTGAAAAGAATTATCAGAAGAGTTGTCCAAGAGCCAAGGACCACTTGTGGAGAGCTTCAGAAAGACCTGGAATTAGCAGGTACGWTTGTTTCAAAGAAAAGAATAAGTAATGCACTCAACCGCCATAGCCTGTATGCACGCTCACCACGCAAGACTCCACTGCTGAAGAAACAGCATGTTGAAGCTCCTTTAAAGTTTGCTGCACAACATTTAGAGAAGCCTGTGAAATACTGGGAGAATATAGTCTGGTCAGATGAGACCAAMAYTGAACTGTTTGGATGCCAGAATACACATCATGTTTGGAGGTCAAATGGCACTGCACATCAGCCCAAAAACACCATACCAACAGTGAAGTTTGGAGGTGGGAACATCATGGTGTGGGGCTGTTTTTCAGCATATGGTACTGGCAAACTTCAAATAATTGAAGGAAGGATGAGTGGAAAAATGTACAGAGACATTCTTGATAAAAATCTGCTTCCATCTACCAGGATGATGAAGATGAAACGTGGCTGGACATTTCAGCAAGACAATGAGCCCAAACACAAAGCCAAGGAAACTCTCAGTTGGTTTCAGAGAAAGAAACTAAAGCTGCTGGAATGGCCCAGCCAATCACCTGACCTGAATCCAACAGAAAATCTATGGAAAGAACTAAAGATCAGAGTTCATAGAAGAGGTCCACGAAACCTTCAAGATTTGAAGACTGTTTGTGTGGAAGAATGGGCCAAAATCACACCTGAGCAATGCATGCCACTAGTTTCTCCATACAGGAGGCGTCTTGAAGCTGTCATTGACAACAAAGGCTTTTGTACAAAGTATTAGATAAATTTCAGTAAGTGTGTTCAATACTTTTTCCCTGTGCCATTCCACATTACTACAAATAACTTCATTTCTGGACATTTATGGTTTGATTTCTTTGTATGTATGGATCACTTGGGTTGTTACCGACATCTGGTGAAAATTTCATGTCATTAGCACATCTAGTAATATATTTACTGAGAAAAATGGTGACGTGTTCAATACTTATTTTACCCGCTGTTTATACCACAGTGCAGCCATAAAAAAAAACAGGACAGAGCCAGAGGGGTGGCTGGAATGGCAAGTGCCACAGCTGGCATCTGATTGGCCACCCCAGGTGCTACCCCTAAATGACTGACAGGTGGAGTGGGGACAGCATGTGGCATCAAATAGTTGTATTGCCTGTCTGTTTGTAGAGGAACTTGTCTTAAAATGGTAACAATCCCATTTACATTTGGCTGTGCTTGGACTAGCCATTAACACTTTAATCCTGTCAGACTTTAGCTCTGTTTTTATAACTAAGGCCAGTCAAAAAGCTTTTTACAAAATTTAAGAATGTTGGCACAAAGGTTAGATAAATGTTAAATTTGAATCTGCTGACCATTATAACAAAGGGCGGTGGTCTGTGGTGGTGTCAGGAAGAGTATTCAATGTAAAAACAATACCCAACAGTTAATTCACCATGATTACCATGATTACCCTTTCTTAATGGGTAATCACGTAATCACCGTGATTACCCATTAAGAAAGGGAGCAGCTGAAAGAAAGAAGTTGTTTATAACTTTTCCACAAACCCCACTCAAAAGATCTGATTTCTCCCTTTGAGCAGACAGAACATTCTTTTACAATGTCCTGATGCATCTCAGTAATCCAGGTAGAAAAAAATCAAAAAGAAAAAATAAGTAGATCCTCTGGATGGGTTCTTCTTCAGTGAAACGTTTCGTCTCTCRTCCAAGAGACTTCTTCAGTCTGATGAGTTTCAGGTGATATCAGCCTTATAAGCACTGAATCAGGRCCCCAATGATACCCAACACAAAGAGGGAAAGAAGGACAAAAACAAGGGGATGTCGAGCCCCGCTTGCATTCACTACATACACATAACACGACACAGGTCAGGTGATGGGGCACATGACCCTCTATGAACAATAGAGCTAATCAAGCCTATTGTAAGATGATGGCCCTATTTTGCATGTGACTGTCCATGTGGAGGCAGTGCTTATAAGGCTGAGTTCACCTGAAACTCATCAGACTGAAGAAGTCTCTTGGACRAGAGACGAAACGTTTCGCTAAAGAAGAACCCATCCAGAGGACCTAATAATTTTTTCTTTTTGATTCTTTTACAATGATTGGATGTTTCTGGCTGAAGGGAAGGTAGTTTCATTTATGCAACTGTAGTGTCAACTTTCAGTTTGTTGTGAATATTGCTCTATTTACCTGAAAAGAATTGAGGATGGTGAAAGTGTAGTTAACAATTTTAAACATTGTTGTCCCCTCATCCAGGATGTAAATAAAGAAGCCAAGAATCCACGTCACTCCAAACACAGGTGTTAGAAAGACCACCACTTTAAGAATGCTTTTTGCTGTCTCCTTGTCATCTGCCTTGCTGCTGTCAGGTACTGAGGTCTTCACCAAGGTAACGATGACAACCACCATAGAAAAGAGGTTTGACAGAACAATGGCATACACTGGAAGGAGAAAAGCATGAATAGAGCCTACCAAGAGCCTTTCATATACTAACCAGCAGGTTTTCCTACTATAGTAATCCTTGTTGGTGTATTTGTAATATACATAGCTGGTTCCCACCAGTACCATTGGGACAACATAGCCTACAATGCTGGTGAGGAACATGAACACTCTCTTCCTCACAGGGCTGAAAACAAAGATGAGCTGGTGGACAAGCATCACACTCAAGCACAACATCCAGGTGAACATGGCCAAGTAAAACAGGTGTTTGCACACTGTAAAAACAAAGCACCAGGTGTCACTGATACTATCAGGAAAGGCTGAAGCCAGGAAACTGCAATCACCGAGCAAGCGGAACACGGCAATGTTGACTATAGATGTGTGACGGAAATGTGACAGGTTTGTCTTTGTCACAGCCGACCATACAAGATGCTCAATGATGAGGAAGACTAACAGGGAGAAAATGGACACACCAAGCCCAATATAAGTGATAAGGTCGAGGGATTCAGAAGATACATTGGCGCTTTTGGACATGAGGACAGAGAATGAAGTCAGATGGTTGCACTCGCAAAGAGTTTGATTATTCTCAGTCATGTTGGCAATACATCCCCGATTTGACCAGTCGCCTGCTTCGGTGTCCCAGAAGACGCATAAATGTTCTGTAGCATCTTGTTGCTCATCTGGAAACAACATTTGAATCGTGATATTTGAATCAGTGTTGTTAGTCAGGGTGGCAGACATCAAGATGCTGGTGTGATTTCTGCCAGGGAAATTGTTGTTTCTCAATTTTTCCATTAGATTTTTGACACCCATAGTTTTCATCAGTCCACTGGTCCTGTTCATAGACACTTCAACGCCAAACACAGTCATGTCACAGTCATCACTTGAGCAGAATTTAAGTTCCAGGTTTGTGCTGTTGAAGCCTTCGCTCGTGTTCACCTGGATATTCTTCACCAACGATTCCACAGAGTAAAGATATTGTTGTGACATTTGGTAACGGATGTTATCATTTACCCCACTCCAGTTTGAGCCGACCATATTGCTTGCTCCTTCAATTAAATCCTGTAATGAAAAAGAAATAAAATACAATGTGGTAAAATTTACAGAAGTAATGAAGTTTCAGAAAAATCTGGTCTTTGCTCAGCACACAAATATGCCATTCACATAGCTCAAATGTTGGATAAAAACAGACTAAACTACACTAACATGAAAAACAGCAGAGGTTTAATATTAGGTATTGTAGCATTCTTTCACCACAACATGTAAATTTTTCTCCATCTTCTGCTATATGACTTGATGTCATCGCTTGTAAGTTACAAACTACCGTATTTATTCATGTATAATACGATCTCATGYATAATACGACCCCCCTTTTTTTAGCTTAAAAAGCATAAAAGATTTAATCCTCAAACTACCTCCAATTTCATACAGACTTCAAGATTTTTCAGCCATTGCAGTCTTTATACATATCAGTAAAATGATCATTGCACTGTTCATTTTATTTTAACAACATATGTACTAAAAGGTATTTTGACAACAAATACTGTATATATCAGCTGTAGCAGCATCATATGAATTCTGGCATTTTACACATAGTCCACCAGGAGGCGCCAACACAAAAGTCAGAGACTTCACATGAGATTTGGGCCATTTTGTGGGGAAAAGCAGATTACTTCCTACTTGCGAGCACCCCCTCTGGTGGGGAAACGTTTTTTCAGGGATACAAACTTTTTCAGAACACCGGTAGACGGCAGCCATTACAGACGAATGTGTTTGTTGTTGTTCCAGGAGCGGCCCGGTCACAAGCTAATGTCATTAGTTCGTTATCATTACAAAGCTGCAGGACTGTCTTTTTCCCCCTTTTGTCACATCATGTTGCCTGCCTGGATCTGTTATTATCTCGCTCTGAGGTATGAAGGAGTGTCAGAGGTAAGGTCGTTTCAACTGCTTTTCACTACGTGCTCTCATGTCCAGACTCAGGCATTTTGTGAATGAAGCCGATATTTCAGTTAAAATACATAAGTAAAAATATTTATCTGAGTACAATACTACCCCCTAACTTTATGGTTGATTTTATGGATTAAATTTTAACTATTATACATGAATAAATACGGTACTTATGATTATTTGACAGATCGACACTTTAAATATGATTAGACTAAACTGTTTGTTCAATACTATTCCAATCAAATAGAATATGTCTTTATTGTCATTATAAAAACGTGTTGCACAAAAAAGATCTAAAGTGCTATTCTTTCCAGCAGCATTGGGTGATATAACCAAAACAAACTCATCACCATAAATTGTAATATTTAGCTGATAATAATCAATATAACGATTAATAGATGACAATTGCACTTGAATGTTTTGGACTCTAAATCAGTTACCCTATGTTCTAAAATTATACTTACAAAACATCAATCAAAGTTAATTCAAAAGTCTATTAATTAAAACCCACCTTTCCCACAATGTGGAGTGGCAGCACATCGTTAGTAATGGAACATACTACAGCTTCACATGCAAGCTTGATAGTGAGTGTGTTGCACACAAAAATACATTATCACGAGGCAGTAATTGCAAGTAATTGCAAATTGGCTAATTGGAGACAGTTTTTTGACAAGCAATTGCACACAATGCAATTTTACAGATTACAAATAAAACAATAAAAAAATACAATAAATAGAAACAAAAATTAAAGCTTTAAATAACTTTAATATTATTAACAGTRATAACACTAAAAAAAGTTCAAAGTTTAGTTCAACGATGGCATACAGAATAACCTATGTTTTTATGTAATATAAACTTCTTTTTTCATTTCGGCTGCTCCCATCTTCAGGGGTTGCTAAAGTGAACTAACTGTTTGAAGATATGGTAGTTTTATTTAACTTTAACAAGTTTTTTTATTTGACATTGTTATTTTAGTAAATGTTTTTTATGTTCATCTTGACTCGAATAAACTTAATAACATTTAATCGTATTTATTGAATGTCATTCTCATTGTCTAACAGTTTAGTATTGTGCATTGTATGGTTTTGTGTTTACACTTTAGTCAAAACAGTTTTTTTGTATTTCTTCTTTCTTTGTTGTCAAATTGACTTGTGTTTGTAGAATAAAATAAAAGTTGAGAACTCTCTAAAAAGTTTAAAAACAGGCATTCTCTTTTAAGTTTTAAGCTGTGCATATGTCGCAGTAAACATAAACGAGCTTACTGGAAACACATCCTCATTCAAGGTCGTAGTCAGTGATGCGCTGGCCATTATCCCCATGATGGCAATGGAAGCACTGATGTCTGCAGTGTCATCACCGGAGGCAGAATCTGAGGCTGTGTTGTTTTTAATTCCTGCAAATATATCCTGTGCCACTTGCTGGGTGGCCCCAAGTCCATTCAAGAAGTTCTGGGGTGAACACAGTAATAAACAAGTATCAGTATGCTAATAAAAAAACACACAAAATAAGGATGAGTTGGCCTCAACATCTGCCAGCCACATGGAGTAGCTCTTTTGAGCTTAATATAATTTGTGTAGACATTTTGACGAATTCATTCTGAAAAGACTGAGCAGGATGGCATGTACTGAAAACAAGTGACATCAATGGCAACTCACTTTGTCTTTCTTCTTTTGTGCATAGAATTAGGTTAGCCAACATTATCTTTTTCAAATTCTCATATTTTCATACATGTATTTTTTAGCTTAAAAATAGTTTCTGCTAATAGCGAGTCAAAAGGCTTGCATATAAAATTTGGGTCTTTATCATCTGGRTTGCTTATACTCAGTGGTGGGCTCAAGTCCACTAAAGCGCAAATCCGCTAATTGCGGACCTAAATATTTCATTTGCGCTTTAGCAGACTTACTAATTTTTATAATTTAWAAGCGGATTTGTGCTTTCTAAAATTAAAATGTAGTACCWCTAATAACTATCTGCCAATCATTATTATCTTGAACAGCGGAAGGTATGGCTGTCAATGAATCACAACATGTGATCTATCCAACAGGGAACGTATATACATCCTTGTGGACTGTTGCTTTCGGCCACGGTTCTGATTTCCCATAATGCTTTGTGTCTGCTTACGTAGCAGGAAGGCAATAGCGAAAATAGTAAACATTTGTAATCTATTCTAAAATTTTGTATGTATTGATTTATTTTACTTTACAATCGGAGCTCCCTTTTTTAAAAAATAAAGTTTAAACGCTGGAGCTCAAAAGCAATCGGCCAACAGGGTGTTAGAGACTCAGAAAAGATTTAAAGATGTTATGCTAGTGAAGACTGACATCTAGTGGTCAACYGGAGCAACTACATGGAAAACGTCCTAATCCAGGTAGAAAAAACCAAAAAGAAAAAATAAGTAGGTCCTCTGGATGGGTTCTTCTTTAGTGAAACGTTTCGTCTCTCCTCCAAGAGACTTCTTCAGTCTGATGAGTTTCAGGTGAACTGGGAAACTTTAAAATCCAATGGAAACATGAAAAACTTTAAAATCCAARCTCTTATTTTGAAGGGAAGATARTTTCCTGTTCTCCGTGCTTTCGTTTCCCGTCACAAATCAAATCCGTCATGTACCCAGAATGCATCGCTTCAGTTTTCCAATAAACAGTTTTAAAATTACTTTATTGATGCTTCTTTAATRAAAAATCTACAACAAACAAAAGACAAAGACAAAGAAGCAGCAGAACTAGCAATCCTCAACAACATTTTAATTTTTACACCAGGAGCCAAAGTTCTGTTTCAGGAAATCAGATCCCCAGCAATCGGCGGTTGTAGGATTAAGCTGTACAAGGTAAAATGGTAAATGGTACTGAACTTATAGAGCGCTTTTCAAGTCCCTCTGGACCCCAAAGCGCTTCACACTACAGACATTCATCCATTCACACTCACATTCACACACTGATGATGCCAAACTACACTGTAGCCACAGCTGCCCTGGGGCGCACTGACAGAGGTGAGGCTGCCATACATTGGCGCCACCGGACCCTCTGACCCACCATCAGTAGGCAAGGTGGGTGAAGTGTCTTGCCCAAGGACACAACGACTGAGACGGCTGGACGGGGGATCGAACCAGCGACCTTCTGGTTCCAGGACGACTCACCTAACCACTCCGCCACAGCCGCCCCAAGGGTTCATACACCKCTAGTTGGCAGTATTGTGCATATTGTACATGAATTGTCAGCTAGTAAGTGTCAAATTGAACCTGTGCTTTAAAATTAGCATCCACTAAATTTTCTATGAAATAAGCGTTTTTGAAGTTGCGGACCTAAATATTTTCACATATGTATGTACAGTATATATATATGAGCTTTAGAAATTGCAGAGCTAATTTTTGGATTAGCGCTGCCCACCACTAGAGATGTGACGTTCGCGAACGACCCAAATCTTTTGAACGGCTCTTTACAACGAATAGGAGCCGAATCACGGGCAGTAACGAGCCATTTGTGTTTTATTTCTTTTATTCCTCATACAATCATTATTTTTTCAATCTTAAATCGCTCCCGCTTTGCTTTTTAACGAAAAACAGGCAGAGTTGTGGAGTACAGAAGCTCACGGGAAAGGAGGAGGGGGGTTTCCGCTTGACAAAACACATGGTTCCACCCACGTGATGGGATTACGTCATTATGTACGGCTACGTGATCACGTATTTACCTATGTGATGATGTAATACGTTCAAAATCGAATGGCTCTTTTGAACGGCTCTATGAAACAAACAGCTCCCCAAGATCCACATCTCTTCAAAGAGCCATTTATCCCATTTCTACCCATCACTGCTTATGCTAATCTCTTTTGCTTATGGCAACAATAAATTTCCACTCCATAATAAAAAAGACAGTGTTATAGAGCTGTAAACTTCAAAGCTTTTCACTGAACTGTGAACAAATAAAGCTAAACTTACCGAAGCTGCATTTGCAACTTTTCCAAGCTCTGCATTGATGCACATAGAATAAACGATGTCCCATTGCTGGCTTTGGGTACAGTTACGTGATTTTTGTCCAACTCTGCCCGCTGAACATGTTTTGTTAACAACATTTATTCCTGTTGGAGTATTTGGCCACAACTCGCCATTGAGAATTTCCATCTTGCAGAATGGATCTTTCGCTTTAAAAGGGGTGTTGAAGGYGGTACGTGTTGATGTTGATGTTCAGATCAGTTGAAACATAGTTGCGAAATTAAGGAAAAACAAACATTCAGAGTGACAACATTTTTAAATGCATTTCARTACAAGTTGAAACAAATTGTTTGTTTAAAACCACTGAACTAGAGAAACACTGGAATGACCAGCAACAGCAGAATCTATGCTAATGAGTAGAGAATTAGTGCCACCATATTTTCAAGAGTTACATATAGCAACATGGGCATGCTTCACTGCCAGAATGACAACAGATCATCAAATTCAGAAAAAAAAACCTAAGCAAAGTAGTCAAAGTTTTGCCATTAAGTGTTGTGGTAGTCAAAGCTAGTACTTCAAAGAATGAGTCAAAAAAAAGTTCAGCAATCAAAGCATTTGTGCTAAAGTCATTAATTATCTATCCCTGTAACGATTAGGTAAACTTCTTGAAGCACGAGTGTTTATGTAGGTGTGTGTGTGTGTGTGTGTGTGTGTGTGTGTGTGTGTGTGTG
>NW_013952700.1:457948-459439 GCF_001266775.1 Austrofundulus limnaeus
ACCTAACCTTACCTTATCTTATCTTATCTTATCTTATCTTATCTTATCTTATCTTATCTTATCTTATCTTATCTTATCTTACCTTACCTTACCTTACCTTATCTTATCTTATCTTATCTTATCTTACCTTACCTTACCTTACCTTACCTTACCTTACCTTACCTTACCTTACCTTACCTTACCTTACCTTACCATTGGACAATATGGGTGATTATGTTTCAGCTGACTAGTTATTTAACCCTGATGCAGCTTCCTATTTATTAAACAATAATTTGGAAAGAAAGAGCCATTGGTTGTGGAAAAGGTGTTCTTTTGTTTCAGAAATGTGAAATATTGACATTCATCAAGCAGAAATAAACATTGAAGGCTGAAACTACTCAACTCTGGTAAACTCCTGTGCAGGGAAAATGATCATCTGATGAGGCCAGACTGACCTTGTCCCAGAGTGATGGGGGCATAAAGGTAAGAAGAGAGGCAGCTGAAGTGATGCACCTGTGCCTAGTGTCAATTGCACCAACCTGTGGTGGCAGTGCTATGATGTGGGGTTGCTTCAGTTGGTTCAGCAACAGTATGTGTGTATGTATAGCCAAGGTGAGTTTGTGTTAGGTCAGCTGACAACCTGAATATACTGAATGACCGGGTTATTCCATCAAAGGATTTCTTCCCTGATGGCATGGGCATCAAGATGACAATGTCAGGATTAATCGGGTTCGAGTTGTGAAAGAGTGGTTCAGGGAGCATGAGACATCATTTTCACACATAGATTGACCACCACAGAGTCCAGAACTTAACCCCATTGAGAATCTTTGGGATGTGCTGGAGAAGGCTTTGTGCTGTAGTCTGATTATGGGGCACCATGTATAAAATAAAATGTAAAAAAATGTCCCTAACACATTTTTATTATTTAGCACACTCCCTGGTTTTTAAAAATTTTCTACTAACATTTCATTGTTATTTAGATGACTGTTCTTAAGTTTGGCTAATTTTTACTAAATGTTACTTTTAAATGAGAAAGTTAAACCTTAGAGGGGCAATATAATGTAAAATCAACTTTTTTGAGTTTTATATCATGTTATAATGTTATACTCTCATAAAAAACATGCCCAAAGCCTTCCTTGCTCTGACTCATTCATGCATGTCTGAGAAATCCTGCAGTGCTTTTAGGAAGCCATGCAGAGGAGCAAAACGACAGGTGGGGACCAGAAAGGCCTTTTGGTACCAAAAACGCCTCTGGGATGTGACTCCAAGCCGAGCTTCCTCATCATGGAGCACATCTCCCCACCCCCTCCACCACACACCCTGCCCATGACTCCTGCAGGCTCTCAGCAGTAACAAAGCAATTGAGTGAAAGTGAAACTTAAACTGTCTGCTGCTCTCAACATTACTTCTCACTCAGTGAAGCTCTTTTCAAATTCAAAATGCCTTTGAGGAAATGTATTTTCAGATGCCAAGTATACTGCATCGTAGCGCATGCGCGAAACAGCCCCCCCC
>NW_013952700.1:459488-469421 GCF_001266775.1 Austrofundulus limnaeus
AAACAGCATTTTAATAACAACTAAAGATGACCTGGATACTTTATTATGGTATAGTATTTAAATATATGCCTGAGAAACACATAATATTGCCCCTTTAAATGCTTTASCTAAATATTGATGTCAAAGATTTGGAGGTAAGATGGACCCAGAATGCAGGCAGGCATGCAGGCTCGATGAACTAATAAAAATCTCTAATAAAAGTATATGGCTGATGTGGCGGCAGCAACAACACAAAGACAAAAACTGGAGTACACAGAAGGAAGCCAGGGCAGAAACCAAACAATGATCGGACGCTGGAGTAGTGAAAACAGGCTGGTTAATAAAGAGCAGGGATGAGTGGAAGTGGAAACAGCTGAGCTAATGAGAAGTAAAGACAGTTGTGAATGAATGAGCTGGAGTGAGGACAGAGGAGAAAGAGTGATGGCACGAAAAGGACACAAGAGCAAGACAGCAGACAAGACACAAGACCACAGATCCTCACAACTGAAGTGTTCCAAAATAGAACACAGCGTTTGCTGTTAGTGCTTGGCTCTAATTAGGACATCATCATCCTGAGACAAAAGCAATTGCTAACAGTGCTAATGCTGCTAACACTGCTAATGCTTTCCTATAAGACATCAAACCTGCAGTTGTGGCTGGTGTCTAAGCTGCACTGCAGAAATTTTTCCCTTTGTTTTTAGCACCAGTGAAATAACTACCAATCTGAGCTCTGGTTAGACTGACTACTCTTGCCTKTTGTCCCATTTTGCATGATTTATGATGTTGGTTTAAGCAAAATAAGATATTTCTGTGTGTTTTTGAAGTGATGTCAGCTTACAGCATGGGCAAGCTTTTAATAGTGTGTGGTTTTGACATCTAAACAATACAGAATGATGCAGCTCCTGAAAATACGGCTGCCAAAGAATTCACCCACTGTGACCATTACAGTGTTTATCTAGTTCAACAGTTACACCAATTAATAAATTCATTACCAGTTAACACTGGGATATCCACTGCTTCACTTGTTGTTTGTTTCAGTCTGTTTTCAAAATTAATTTTTACATTGTGGAACTTTGCATCGGAACAACTGGCAGAAACAGTGTAATTGTAGATAAAGGTGGTATTTTCTGCAACATAAAGAGATGAAAATGTATGTTAGTGAATTAGCTGTTTAAGTTTAGGAAAGAAGTATGWAAGCAAAATTGTAATTTTGTCTTACTTGAATTTTCTGTGGATTTTAGCACATTATCAAAGTACCATGTTATGGTATAGTTCTCAGTGGTTACAGGAATGGCAGCAGAGACATTAAGCGTTACAGAAACAGCAGTTGTACAGTCCATAACGAGAGGACTGAATTTCATGATGATCTCATCCGGCAGGAGAGCAACTTCCAAATAAGATCTGGCAATGTGCCTGATTGACCCAACAGTAAATCCACATTCATATGTACCTGTTGGAAACACATAATTAATTCAGTTTGAAGTTTTTACATTCTTTCTCACAAATGATTGCATCCATTTGAGACAAAGGGCTTTATGCTAAGACATAATTATAACGAAACACTTAAGAAGGCATACCTCACAAATAAAATACAAAAATAAATGCTTAATGACAAGTAAAACACATGTTTGTAATATTGAGAGGTTTTTGTTCTAATAATTGAGAATGAGTTCATTTTTGCTGCCAGTATATCGCTCACATACCATATGTGTAATTCTGTGCAGGAGAAGCAAGAAGAGATATAAAGAGTGGACAAAACATTGTAGTATTATAATTATTCAGTTGTCCAAAAAGGCCCTGTCACACTAGATAACTTATGCCAACTTATGAACGTTTTAAAGATGTCTACGTTGAAGATGGAATTGATTAAATCAACAGTAAGCTTCTTTTTAGGGTGTACACAATGTAATTTTAACTAATTGATCAAATATATAATTATTATTAGCAATTTAGATATAAAAATGTTTCATAAGTTGGCCTAAGTTGTTTAGTGTAACAGGGCCTTAAACAACAAATTCAGAATCAATATACACACTAACATTTGTAGCTTCCGTGTTTACTTCTGTAAACATAGTTTACTTGCCTATCCATGCGCCTGTCAACAGAGTGAGATTGACWGCAACACAGTTTGTATAATCTGGAGGACAGGTGTATATGATTTTGGCTGTAAGACCATTGTTGATCTCCAAGCGTTCAAACGGTCTGCTTAGGTTCCAGCCAGAACTGCCCACAACAGCTCCCATTTCCTCAAAAGCACATTTTAGAAGCAGCTGGGACTTGTATTTCACCGCATCGGTTGGGGCATCCATGTAGACCAGTCCTATGGAAGATTAAAAAAAGAAATACAATTGTGGCATGACAACATAAAATTAAACACTTAAACAAAACAAAACAGAAATGGTTTACTAACCTTGAGTGTCAGCAAAAATCGTACCAGAGCCTAGAGTACTTTGCACGGTATTCAGAATGTCTTGAAGTTTAGACGTGTTTACTTTGACGTTTACTTCCACCTCAAAGTCAACAATGGGGCTTATTGGTGGACAGGGTTAGACAAAGATCATGGAGAAAACATTAGTTAGCAAAAASGTCTAAAAACATGACATGTAAAGCATATGTTTTATAATTAATTTTTTTTGTTCTAATATTTGAGAATATGAAAGAAGTATTTCTTCTTTGCCTTATCTTGCTGCAAAGTCAAAAGATTTCTCTGCAGAGGGACAAACAAAGAAATATTCTATTCAATGAAAATTGATCCCTGTTCATTACTGAGAGGTTCCTTTTATCTAAAGACTTCTTGCCATCCATCCATCCATCCATCCATCCATCCATCCATCCATCCATCCATCCATCCATCCATCCATTCTCTTCCACTTCATCCAAAGTTGGGTCATGGGAGCAGCAGCTTGAACAGGGAAGCCCAGACCTCTCTTTCTCCAGCCACCTCTTCTAGCTCTTTTGGGAGGACTCCAAGGCCAGCCAAGAAACAGTCTCTCCAGCGTGTCCTGGGTCTTCCTCTGGGTCTCCTCCCAGTTGGACATGCCTGAAGCACTTCCCTAGGGAGGTGTCCAGGAGGCATCTTACCAGATGTCCGAACCACCTCAACTGGCTTCTTTTGACATGGAGGAGCAACGGCTCTAGTCTGAGTCTCTCACAAATAACTGAACTTCTTACCCTATCTCTACGGGAGAGTCCATCTACCCTGCGGAGAAAACCCATTTCGACCRCTTTTATCTGCAATCTTATTCTTTCGGTCACTACCCAAAGTTCATGACCATACTGTAAGTGAGGGTAGGAACGTAGACTGATCGGTAAATCGAGAGCTTAGCCGTACAGCTACAGTAAGCTGCCTGTTCACCACAACAGACCAGTACAGAATCCACAAAACTATGGAAGCTGCACGGATCCGTCTATCAATCTCATGCTCCATTCTTCACTCACTCGTGAACAAGACCCAAAAATAATTGWWYTCCTCCACTTGAAGCAGAACTTCACCCACAACCCGGAGAGAGCAATCCTTTTCCAATTAAGGACAATGGACTCAGAATTGGAGGGGATGATCCTCATCCCAGCTGCTTCACATTCAGCTGCAAATCGCTCCAATGAGAGCTGAAGATCCTGGCGGGATGAAGTCAACAGAACCACATCATCTGCAAACAGCAGAGATGGAATCCTGAAGCCACAGAACAGAACTCCCTCTGCCCCCTGGCTGCACCCAGAAATTCTGTCCATGTAAGTTATAAACAGAATATGTGACAACGGGCAGCCCTGGCAGAGTCCAACTCCCACTCTGAAGAGGTCCAAACTTACTGCCGGCAACGCAAACCAAACTCTCACACCAATTGCATTGAGACTGAATGGCCCGTAAGAATGGACCCACAATCCCATACTTGTGTAGCACCCTCCACAGTGTACCTTAAGGAACACAGTCAAATGCCTTCTTCAAGTCCATAAAACACATGTAGACCAGATTAGCAAATTCCCATAAACCTTCGAAGACCCTAGTGAGGGTAAAGATTTGGTCCAGTGTTCCACGACCAGGAAAAAACCTACATTGTTTCTCCAGAATCGAGGTTCGACTATCAATCGGACTCTCTTTTCCAATACCCCTGCAAAGACCTTACCAGGCAGGCTAAGGAGAGTAATGTCCCTGTACTTAGAGCACACCCTCCGGTACTGCTTTTTTAAAGAGAGGAGTCACCACTGCTTCCTCCACAGAAGACATGCCAGTGGGATTCAGAAGGTCCGAGAAGTATTCTTCCACCTCCCGACTCATTGGGCCTCATGCAAGAACATGTTCGTATTCTTATCCTAAATTTCTCTTACTTTTGTTCGTACAAAGGCTTCGTACGAACATGTCACGTCAGATTCGACAAACTCTTCTATCTTCAGGAAAGGTGTGTAAATGAGCTGCGTAAATTCCACCTGTTCGTATCCAGCTGCTCGTGCACACGAGAGGAGATTAGCATAATTACCACCCCAAAAACACCATATAAGGCTATGTTTCCTGCTTCAAATACAAGGAAGTGTCCATTCATGAAAATGACAGCGAAAATTAAAAAGAAAAACTTTATGAGTTCAGAGATTGAAGTCCGTCTGTCAGAGATYCAGAAAAGAAAATCTGTCATTTTTAGCAGGTCAGCTGTGGAATAAAAAGAGCTGCTAATAGTTTAAACAACTGTTGTTACTGTAAATCATTTTCATTTATTCAGAAGACACAGCGCTGCACACCGTACACCCCCCACGTGCGAGGTCTCAAGTGGTCTCAGTTGCGGTTCTGAAATAAGCATTTTAAATTTTTTCAAAATATGTCTGGCACTTTGGAGAAAATCTAGGACTTGCTGGATGGATTATGTCTCCCCTCTGGCCTGGGAACGTCTTGGAGTCCCCCAGGACGAGCTGGAAGGTGTCGCTGGGGAGAGGGAAGTCTGGGTCTCTCTGCTGCTGTCCCCACGACCCGATCCCAGATAAGCCGGCCGGACGGACAATTTACAGTATATTGTTAGTCTAAATTATTACATTTAAAATTATAACTCTAATTCAAGCAGAAAGCGTACTGTCAAGATAATTATGGAGTGTGATTTATTTTCAACTCAAAATATCTTCAAACTAACAAAATATAAAGTTATTAATGAAGAAAACCCGTCTGGATAACAGCAGACTGACTGCTGGTAAAATATACGACAGGTCTGGACCACACGTGAATTTTGTTCGTATCTTAAAAAAAATCTTAGAATACGAAAACATTGGTGAATGCCACAAATTCTCCTAAATCACTCGTACGCACAACTTAAGAACAAATCTGTGCGTAYGAACGRTTCTTGCATGAGGCCCATTGCCTCTGGATCATACTCCAGGTTCAAACCGGGGTTTAAACCCAGGACCTTCTTGCTGTGAGGCATCAGTGCTGACCACTGAGCCATCCTGCTGCTCGGTCTTTTTAAAAGCATTACTAAAGACATAAATAAAGTATATTGGGCCAATAATTTAAACACGTATCTTTCTTGTAAAGAAGACAGAATGACAAATTCTATAAGAATACTTAAGGAGAATGATACCTCTTAATGGTGACATTTATGCCCTTCAGGCCATTAAGCCCTCCAAGCTTTTGTCTGAGCTTTGAAAACAAAGAGAGAGAGTTTATTTACAGAGTGAAGGTAAATGTTTGAATATAAATGAAGTTTTTTGCTTTTTTATTTGAAAGAATGTGATACACACCACTGCTTCAGCTGATCCTGAAAAGGTTGAAACTGATCCATTGATGCGCACTGTTTGGGTTACAAACATTTTCATTAGATATCGATTTGACACAGAAACCACTAGAAAAAGTTAAACTAAAAATAAAATGCA
This sequence comes from Austrofundulus limnaeus, assembly GCF_001266775.1. Taxonomy (NCBI): domain Eukaryota; kingdom Metazoa; phylum Chordata; class Actinopteri; order Cyprinodontiformes; family Rivulidae; genus Austrofundulus; species Austrofundulus limnaeus. Next base: position 465,315 of record NW_013952700.1, read on the forward strand.
ACCTTTATCCAAAGGAAGCAAGGTTATAAATTGTGACATAACAGTCTTTTTTCTGTCACTGACTAATAAACCTTAAAATTCATCAAGAGACACCAGAAAGCTCTTACCAGTAGTTGGGAGAACACAGATGGATGTTGCGAGGGAAATATTTTGTGTGCATGTTGTGTCAGTGCAGCAGTTGTAATTGTAGCAGACTTCATTGCTCCAATAATATCCTTTAGAGCAGTTGCAGTTATACTCCTCGCCAACAACAAGGCACTCTAAAGAACAAAGCAGAAACCCAAGAAGAAGAAAAAAGGTTTCTACCATTTTTTTTCAGTCATCCATCTAACTTCACATTCAGGACTAATCAGATGGCCTGCACATTCTAAAATGATATTGACTATAAATGCTTCATTTATTTGTGTTCTCATAAAAAATACCTATATTGCTATTTGTATCTAAGCAGGATTCTATGACCTAAATTTTATCAATGTGATCAATATTTTCCTCAAAAATCTGTTGTTTATCATGCGAGACTTGTATTCTGCCCTCTAGCGGATTAACAATGTACTGCAGGAAGTGGAACTTTTTTTTTTTTTTTTTTTTTTTTTTTTTTTTTTTTTTGCCTTTTCAAAATGTCTGCTGACATGAGGTCATCCACACATTTTTTTCAGGAAAACTTTTGCTAATTTTGGAGAAGTTATGGTAAGAAGTTATTCTATCAATATTGTTTGTAATTTTTTTAAATAAATGCTTTCTGTGTTGAAACAATTCATAATTACTTTAAAATATTTTTAATAGTACAGTTAAACTGTGTTAAAAATTTGTGTATCGAACTTGAAACTGCAGGTGCTCCAGTCGTAAATTGTCATGTGACATTTTAGTAATTTTAGTAATTTGATTAACAGTATTCTTGCCACAATACAACACACTGTTTTGGATGATTAATTACTGCAATGCCATTTGAAAACACATTTTGGCTATTTTCAAAGTGCTTTCCTTTGAAATTATAATCTCTACGCTGTACTGACTATTTACATGTTAGATGTCAAAGAAAATTGAGGAAGAAGAGAAAAAAAAAAGAATAGTAAGAAAATGTCGTCAATATGATAATAGATGGTAATTTTTTATAAAGTGTAAGGTACATCTGTGCCTGTTAAAGGACAGAAACTGTATTTGTGCCTACCACCAAGTGAAATAAATGGCTGTAAAAGTTCATTGTAAAAAAAAAGAAGTAAACTAGAGTGTTCTAAACTTGTTAAAAGTTATGGGCAAAACTGTCTTTTGTTTCTTAATTTAACTTTGTTGTGAGCAAAATGTAACCAAAACAGCCCAGTGTATCAGATTTGATACAAAAAATATATCCTAAACAAAGTGATGTGGCAAAAAAAAAGTGGGGTTTTGTTTAAAGGCCCAAAAAACGTGTCGGTTCTAAAAAATTGGAATTTTCTGATAATTTTTTAAAGGGTTTAAGAATTGAATCTGTGATAACAGCAAGTGAACTTAAAATCAACCACCTCATCCTTAAACCACAGGCAGAGTGATGATGTGTTTTCTTATCTCTGTGTCTTTCTGTTAGCAAAATATCTCATGAACCAGCGAGCTAGTTTTTATAACACTTTAATCATTGGGTGTACATTTAAAACTGATTGTTTTCAGAAGTTCACCTGCAGAAAAGCATTCTTACAAAACTCAAAAGCAGCTAATTCTGAGTCAGTTTGACAGATATGCTCAAATTTATTGTGTTGGTAAATGAGACTGATCCCAACTTATACTCGCATTGGTAACTGATAGTGTGTGACCTGCATTGAAAATTTTACCATTGATTATTGGAGCAACACTGTTACATACATGTCAAGTTGTATGGATTGCCTGTAATTTACATGGATTTTCCATCATTTTGGAGGCATGCAGATGTACTGTATAGAGCAATCTCATGTATTTGTTTCTTTTATGGATTTTTTTTTTCAAAACCTCAGTTTCAAATGATTTTAACATGTCAGAGCCAGTAGGATGTAAAAAAAAAACAATAAATAACATCAAATAACCATCTTCCAACCTGTTCTGCCGCTAGAAATAAGACTAAAAATAAGTTCTCCAYGTCTTTCGCTCTACTTTCTACAGAGCCTGCAAAGGGACATGGGGAAATTTTTTTTCTTTTGCGTTCCCACACAATACTATTACGTTCCCACGCAAAAGATTGTTTTGAAAATGAACTGAATTAAATCAGACTTTTRTTTTGAAATATCCGGTTACCAAAACAGGATGTGTCGCCACAGTTCGTGAAATTGACATTGATGTTGCGTGGCTGCACTGTGTTAAAATATCGACATACTTCCATGCGTGGCTGTGTGATATATTCATTCTGAAGCTGAATTAAAGCAGTAGGTTAACTCGCTAATGGTGAACGTGTGAATTTGTTAATAAACCGGGAGGCACAACAGTGATAAATGACTTTTGTGAGGTAACGCAAAAGATATTGCGAGGTAACGCAATACTGCTGCGTGGGAACGCAAAAGGAAAAAAAAATCTCCCATGTCCCCTCACGGGCTCCGTAACTTTCCTCCTGCTTTGCAGCAGGCGCTGTCATCTCCACAGCCAACAGTAAGTTTTAATCCTCCGGTTGGTTTTTATTTTAGAGCTTCCAAGATATATTTGTCTGAACTTGGTATTTGCACCTTGGTGACAGAATGATCTACAGTCCAAATTAAAGCTTCATTTATTTTTGTCTTTTTGGGATCGTTTAAAGCTTTGACTAAGTCTAACGTAACTGWAAAGTGAAACTGCTCATCTCAAATTTGTTCTAGTTTTATGTTGATTATAAATTGTTTTACTTTTATTACCTCCAGCTATGTTTTTCAGACACAATAGTTTATTTGTTTATCTGTGCACAAGATAAGTTATGAACACAAACATAATTCACGAGATATTCAGGGTTTGTCACAAAGAACTAATGATGAAATTTTGGAGATGATCTGGACAAACAGAAACAGAGAAAAAACAAAGAACAGAGGAGTCAGASACTGTTTTGTAGTGATGATGTCATACTGCGAAAGCCAATCAGCATCTGGCAGATCTTTGTTCCACCAATCAAAACTCAGCTGCTCCACACTCTAATTTGCGTAATGTAGAGTGTTGGTGAAGGTGTACACTCTCAGAGTGATTGTTTAATAGTAAGTATGGGATTGCAACTTTGTAACTTTGTAAAGGTGTGCTATCTGGACCAAGTCTCATTTTAAAAGAGGTTATTCTCCAGGGACTTCTTGTTCAAACAAATAAACCAATCAAAATACCTGAAATATTTGCTGAATATTCTTAATTTGTGTTCAGATTAAAAGGACTGGTCTAAATCTCAAACATGGGAATGGATATTCCTGAAAAAGTTCAAAATCTGTTTTTCACTCACAATGAAAGCCTGAAAGAAATGTGATCCATTTTCAGACCAATTAGCTATAATAAAAAAAATGCACACATTGCCTGTTTTCATTATGAGACTTTAAGAACTCAAGAGAAAATTCCCGTGCGGGTGCCTCTTGGGGCTCTGCGCTCGAGATCCCTCTCGGGCCCTTGGGCTCTGGTCTTCCCTCTGTCTGCCTCGTGTCTTGGGGGTTGAGTCTCCGATCCTCCACAGTCACTATTAAATATTCCATTGGAGAAATCTTGTATATACACGCATGTTCACAACTGCTCACAGACAGGTGCTCTGATCCGGGGGGTTCTGACAGGTCACCAAGTGTGTATATATGTCTGTGTGTGTATACTGACAATATTTATGAATGTAGGCATGTATGTACACTTCTGATCAAAATCTTAAGACCAGTCAAAAAAGTGCAAGAATTTGCATTTTGCACTATTGGATCTTAAGAAGGTTCTAAGTAGAGCTTCACAATGTTAAAAGAAGAAATCAGTGCAAGAGACAAGAACTTTTGAACAGGGAATTTTCTGAAAACTGCATTTACACTCAAACATGATTTTTTTCAGCTGATCAAAAGTTTAAGACCATAGCTCAAAAAACCCCCGAAAAAACCCCCAAAACAGAAATCAGTGTCAAACAAAGGACTCAGTATTGAGTAGCTCCACCATTCTTGTTGATGACTTCAAACAATCGTTTAGGCATGCTTGATG
>NW_013952700.1:469968-471970 GCF_001266775.1 Austrofundulus limnaeus
ACAGGAGTTTCCTCAGATTATTCCACAGGAGTTTCCTCAGATTATTTCACAGGAGTTTCCACAGATTATTTCACAGGAGTTTCCTCAGATTATTTCACAGGAGTTTCCTCAGATTATTTCACAGGAGTTTCCACATATTATTTCACAGGAGTTTCCTCAGATTATTTCGCAGGAGTTTCCTCAGATTATTCCACAGGAGTTTCCTCAGATTATTTCACAGGAGGTTCCTCAGATTATTCCACAGGAGTTTCCTCAGATTATTCCACAGGAGTTTCCTCAGATTATTTCACAGGAGTTTCCACATATTATTTCACAGGAGTTTCCTCAGATTATTTCGCAGGAGTTTCCTCAGATTATTTCACAGGAGTTTCCTCAGATTATTTCACAGGAGTTTCCTCAGATTATTTCACAGGAGTTTCCTCAGATTATTTCACAGGAATTTCATCAGATTATTTCACAGGATGATGTCTGTGGTGCTCTGAGGATGACCGTAACGTAGCAGGGTTGTTCTCACGCGCTGTTATGACGCAGATCCGTAGCGACGTCTCTCTGTGTCTGGATGAAACACTCCTGCATCCCGCTGCTTACGGACTCACGCATTAAACAAACCCAGACACACAAAAAGGACCACAGTGGGAACCTAACAACCTGTAAAGCCGTGTGAGGCAACACGTCCGACGGGAGCGCGCGGCTGCCGCGGGTCCGGAGGAGGGCGGCTCGCGCATCTGTTGCCTGGGTGAATTGTTGACCACGTTAGCATCTAGCTAGCTAGCAGCAGGTTCTAACAATAGGCTTGACAGCTAAAATTACGACCGTCGTGTCACGTTTGTGATCGGCAGTGATCAAGTTTAGATTTTTTTTTATTTTAAACTGAATATCGTGTCATGCAGGCGGTAATACACAACATAAAGATGAACTTAAATGTGCAGGAATGATTCTCTTACGAGGCTAAGGAGCTAGCAGGCTGAGGCTATGCGGTTGTTGCAGCAGAGCGGACCTGCAATGCCTCCTGACTGAAAGTATTGTGTTTCTGTTGAAGCGGAAGATCTGTAAAATAGGTAAATATGACGGGTGTGTGGGTTTTCATAGCCAGCTAGAACACCACGCAGACAATGGAGTCTTTCCTGCAGATAGCTCCGCATTCTTTGGCCATAGTGCTGGCCAGGGTCGGGGCTGGGGAGGCGTCAGGTGCGGCTGCCGTGTCGGAGAGCGACGAGCTGCCCCGACACCACACCGGGTATGAGATTTTTGCCGATTTCAAAGCGGAGAACTCCCAGCAGCACGTGTGGAACCAGCGGGTTACCGAAGCCGTGTCTGAGACCTTCTTCCTGGGCTGGATCGATGAGCACGTGCTCCTGATCCAAGGCAAAGAGGACCACCTGGAGGTGCTGAGGGAGGGCTGGATGCGGAGGTCCCTCAACCCGCCGCGGGGCTTCACCATCAAATACCTGGGTAAGACTTTTTACTTCAGCCAGACCATGCTGCCCTTCCTAATCACAGCGACTTGATGAAAGTTTTCTGTTTGGATTCAAGTTTCCTGAAAAAAAAAAATGGAACCCACCCCAAAAACAATAACATTTGCATACAAATTAATTATTGTATCATTTAATGCATCATTTTTAAACGATTTAATAGTAAACTAAAGGAATCTATTCTGCCTACAGCTTTTAATGTTTAAAGGGGACCAGTTGTGCCAAAATTAACTTTTTTTTAACATGTTTTTATGCTTCAGTTTGGGTCTGTACTGCTTCCAGAACCAGTCCAAGTGACAAAAAATATTCCTAGTTGGTTTTTCACAATATGTAGTTTTTTTTTTTATAGTGTCAGCAAACAAGCTGTTTCAAAAACCTGGGGATAGTGATGTCACAATCCCAGTGACCTAGCAACGTCAAGGCCAGCCCAGCCCCTCACCTGGTAACCCAAGCTGAGACTCCGCCCCCTTTCTTCACAGTACGAAGGCTGTGTCCAAAACGACAGGCCGGGTCCTCCGGAGGACCCAGAC
>NW_013952700.1:472245-474593 GCF_001266775.1 Austrofundulus limnaeus
GCTGTAGGTTCATGTTTATTTCACGTTTTTTTATGACAAAAATAATATTTAAAAACATGTCCATACAAATGATAAAAGTATTAGAATTACAACCGCTAAAAAATTTAATTTTTATATCACCATATTTTTATTTAAAACGTATTCTTTTCTCTCGCTTTGTCCGCCATTACTAACTTTAAAAAAATCTCCGGTTGGGCCGCAGTGCATTATGGGATATGCTGGGCCGGGAAGGATCCATCAGACCTGTCCTTCAAATCGAGGAAAAGGAAGGCCGTATTTGTCGGCCGCATCGGAGGAGTCTTCGGTTTTAGACGTCCTTCGTCGCGGCGCTGTGACGTATGCAGCCGACGAATTCGGCCTTCGGAGGACCCGTCCTGTTGTTTTGGACACAGCCTCAGTTCTGCTGTTTTCACCTCTAGAGGCTTTTGTCCCCATAAGAAACAATGGGTCCTCATCAGGCTGTGTGTACTGGGGAAATGGTCAAAAATTGTCCTCACCAAGTAGCAAAAACAAGTGTTGTGTACACACGGACACACACACAGCCTTGAGTCAGGAAAATTAACCCTTTAGATCAGGGCTGTTCTACTGAACTGCTCCAGGGGCCACAGTTACTGCAGGTCAACAACTGAGGGGCCGAACATCCAGCAATTAAAGTTATTATGTAAATAAACCAAGTATTACAAAGATCTGTTACCTTTGAATTAGTTTATTTTGCTGTATTTAATCATGAATACAACATATAAAACCCTATAAAAGTAATCATAATTAAACAATATCAAAACAAAAAGAACACATTCTGCATCCTATTTTAACACAAAATATTTTGACATCTCTGACTTGCCAAAATTTTAATCAATTTTATTTTCAATTTCATATTTTTATATTTAACTGCTTATATTTTTATCTATCTTGAGTGTTCATAGAAATGTTTTTACCAGCTTGTAGCCAAGATTCTGATGTTTCTGTATATAAACATGTCTGTGTTTAACTAACAGAACTTAGAGTAATTAAAGTAGAAAACTGGAGGTTTGGGCTGAAGAGATGAATGAACCAATTGGCGGGCCAAATTTGGTCACTGCGGCCCGCGGGCCGCCAGTTGAATAGCCCTGTTTTAGATATTCATATTTATCTCCCAGAGAAAAGGGGAAACATGCATTAACATGTAGGAAAACATTATTTTCACAGTGATTAGAAGAAAGTTTTTCAATACTTGTTATTTGTACACAAATCATATTTTGTTTTTACAAAAGTTAGTATGATTAAGGTACGATGGTAAAGAAATGTGTGTATTTTTAATAAATGTTACAAATGGGTGTTTATTTTATTTTATTTTAATATTTTTTAGGCCTGCAAGCTCTATATATGTACAGAGGAGGAGATAAATACAAACTTTATTGGCCCAAAAACTGGCTGAAAGTATGCAGCAGTGCAGATACAAGAATAAGAGTCAGACTATTTTGAAACGTAAAACCCTAAAAATATGTATTGGAAATATTTTGATCTGCAACACAATAAAGGGTCAAGAATTATTCAGCAGCTCCTGATGCAGACTTTAGTAGCTTGAATCAAAGCAGCTCAGTTTTTTCCCATGTCTCTTTTAATTCCACCCTGTTCTCTGAAAGCACACATGAGCGCTGTAAGTATAAAAGTATAAAATAAATCCCCCAACTCTGGAACATGTAAGGAGGTATTCCCCCTAGGGCTGGGCGATTATTTGATCGCAATTATTGATCAAGAAAAAATTCAGGTCGATCACGGTTATCAGCTGTGAGACTCTTACATGATCAAACATGGAGGAAATGTGCGCGACAACAGCCAATCAGAATCCACCCTCTCCTGCTCCACTTCTGTTTATAAGTTGATAATGAAACGCAGACGGAATCACAGAATTAACCAAAATAATCCAGAATATAACGCTGAAACGCACAGAGTTCACGTACAGCAGTGTTTCCCAAAGTTGGGATCGGGACCCAAAATGGGGTCCCGAAACATCAAGATGGGGTCCTGAAAAGATTTTCTGAATTAATTACATTTTTGCCTTAGTTGTTACAAAGGAGTGAGGTTAGTATATTTAAAATGGATAAATGTAGTATAAAAATTGTTACTATGTTCATGTTTTGTTGACCTGATACAAATGTGTATCATACAAAAACAGTTGGGGGCACAGGTCTCTGCTGCTGTTATTTTGTGGGTCAAAAGCTGAAAAGTTTGGGAACCAGTGCACTTTGGTTCCCAAAGTTGGGCTTGGGACCCAATTATGGGTCATTGTCATAGTCTTTGTTTATTCTCCTTAGTTTTCCTAGTGTCTTCTATGTTCCCCAGTGTGTCTTTGCCCAGCTGCCCCACAT
>NW_013952700.1:480870-485761 GCF_001266775.1 Austrofundulus limnaeus
CAGAAACTGTTAAAGAAAACTACCAAAATAAGGTCAGTTAAATGAACCGTATTCCTCCGAACTTTAATTCCTAAAGGTTTGCTTTTTATGTTTTGATGTTGAATCCACTTTTGTGATGACAATTTTGGGTGTACTGTTTTTTTTTATGTTGGGGGTGTGGCTTATAGTCCGGTGCGGCTTGTATGTTAACGTTCGTGGGTTTTTTAAAAAAAAATGGCAGTTGGACTTATAGTCCAAAAAAAACGGTAATTTTACTTGAAGCACTGGTTATAACATCCACTTTATTTTGATGTTGAATATTTGAGAAATGGTTTTGTTGTTGAAACTGTTTTGCAATATAAACATTCTTTTGTACTTCTGTTATGTTCATTTGCACTACAGCAAAAATACTGGGGTTGATTAAGATTACAGTTTACTGAAAAATAAATGTTCTAAAAATTACATTGTCTTTGCTTTTTATGATAATTTTCTACCACAATATATATACTGTTACCACGAAGGGATTCAATTTATACCATGATATGAATTTGAGGTCATACCGCCCAGCCCTAGGTTATTACTAGCTTACCAAAGAGTGAGTTAGTTGATGCCACCAGCCTCGTTTAGCTGGGCTGTGATGGGTTGACTGGCTAAAGCCTTTTTTCTGCCTAAATCCCCCAGAATGCCTTGCGGTTCTCAATTGGAGTTCTGTGAAATTATCAACATTCTGACATATATTTATTTTAATTGAACAAGTTTGTTGCGATATTGTTTTATCGCCCAGGCAGCCCTAGCATCTGCACACAAAACATTTTTTAGGTCACAGTGTAATTTAATTTTACTTCTTACTAAATTTTACTTCTTTTCACAGGTGATGTATCCCCTATCAGCATGTCACCCATCAGTCAATCCCAATTTATCCCTCTGGGAGATGTTTTGCTATTGGCAATCTCTGCTATCAACTCTGCCCATAAACCAGTCACTCAGGAAGCCCTAATGGAACACCTGAAGACATGTTTTCCAGGTAAACCCAGCAACAATCAACACCGTTTGTCTTTTTGTGATTTAATTTGAAACTGTGTTATTAATTAAGGTAAACCCAGACCAAGACATGGGAATCTAAACAGAATTTCATTAGGGGGCAAACTTACACATAAGTCAGCACAGCACCAATAACATCCTAATGTTGATTAATGTTGATTATCGTGTGTGCATGGAGGATTTAACATTATTATTTTATGGTTTGCAAGTAATCCAACAACGAATTACCTAAATTCACTGTATGATAAAATAGGATTTGCTTAACAATTGGTAATAAAAGAAAAATGCACTAAAGCTTGAACACAGACCTGATGAATGTCCTGATGAATCTCAGTAATCCAGGTAAAAAATCAAAAGGAAAAAAATAGTATAGGTCTTCTGGACGGGTTCTTCTCTAATGAAACGTTTCGTCTCTCCTCCAAGAGACTTCTTCAGTCTGAGAGTTTCAGGCAAAATTCAGGCTTTTGAGTCCTGCCTCCAGGTGACTGACACTCACATCACATGGCTATCGTTCACACCTAATTAACACCTATTGTTAACAGGGGGTGGAGTGATACTGGCAATGGCAGCGCTGTAGGAGGGGGACAACCGAAAACGGAAGCCCCCACCTCTGTTTAATGATGGACGGTCTTTCTTCACAAAAATGGCTTCTTTTACTCCTCTCTCAAACCAACGTTCCTCTCTATCAAGAATGAGAACATCCTCATCTCTGAAAGAGTGACCGCTGGCCTGTAAATGAGTGAAAACTGCAGAGTTCTGGCCATTAGATGTAGCTCGTCCGTGTTGGGACATTCTTTTGAACAGTGGCTGCTTTGTTTCCCCGATGTATAACTGGTYGCAGTCCTCCTGGCACTTAACAGCATATACAACATTGCTCTGTTTGTGCCGGGGCACCGGATCTTTGGGGTGAACCAGCCTTTGCTGTAATGTGTTTTGGGGTTTGAAAGCCACTGGGACATCATGTTTAGAAAATAAACATCTCAGTTTCTCCGAAACACCCGCAACATACGGAATAACCACTGGTTTGGGTCTGGGTTTGGGGTCTTCATTTTCACCTGAAGGTTGCATGGAATCCTGTCTGTGTTTCCTGTCTGCTTTCAGGAAAGCCCAGTCAGGATAACCACACTGCTCCAGGGCCTGTCGTGTGTGTGATTTCTCTTTCTCCCTGGCTCCTGGGTTTGTAGGGACACTGTCTGCTCTGTGGTACAGAGTCCTGATCACTCCTAACTTGTGTTCCAGTGGGTGGTGGGAGTCAAAACGCAAATATTGGTCTGTGTGGGTGGGCTTACGATACACGCCAGTTTCCAACCGTCCTTCATCCGAAACCGAGACATCGCAATCCATGAACGCCAACCTGCCATTTTTTTACATCCTCTCGTGTGAACTTAATATATTCATCCACAGAGTTGATGTGATCAGTGAAATGTTGGACTTCCTGGGCTTTCATTTTAACTCAGGTGTCGTCAACATATCTGAACCAATGGCTTGGTGGCACCCCTGAAAAGGACATCAAGGCTCTCTTTTCCACTTCCTCCATGTACAGGTTTGCAACAATAGGAGAAACTGGGGATCCCATGGCACACCCATGTTTCTGCCTATAATATTGCCCCCCGTACGTGAAGTAGGTTGATTCCAGGCACAGTTTGAGGAGTTGGCACACTTGTTCTGTGGAATAAGTGTACAGACAATAATATTATCAAAAGTTAGCCTTAGTTCAGTTTGCATGTCAGTCTTAAGGTTGTGAAGCCAGTTGAAGGCCCTGAAAAAACATGAAAGGAACTGAAAGACAACTTTATTTAAAGCTAGGGCCGGGCAATATATCTGAAAAATGTATCACATTTTCATATAAATTTCATATCAGTCACTATAATTGATTAGTTTTTCATTTTACTCACTTTAAATTAGGACCAGGTGACAAAAGCCTGAATTCAAATATGTTTCTTTTAAAGGAGAAATCAAATCAAATTTCCAAAAACTGATATTGTGTGAATGTCATTTAGTAAAACGTTTGCATAAAACATTCTAGGCATCCTTTTTTCAAACCTATTGTTTAAATAACTTCTTTTTCACGTTTTTATCTCTAAATGCCAAAGTGCAGTGATTTTTGGGGTGGCGTTACTGTCCTAGGTGATAACATATTGTGCCACCACTACCTTACAAACAACAGTGAAGAACCTACTACCTGCTCACTGTTATCATTTAAAATGGAAGCAGAAGATTTTTTTGAGTTTGAATAAATGCTAGAACACTTTGTGGGAGTAAAGGATATACAACCATACCAGTATGAACCTGAACCAACAGCTGGATCTCAGAATTCAGATGACAATGCTTCAGATTCTGATGAGGAGGAGGATCATTCCCTACATGACAACAAGCCTAATAACGGAGTTGGGAACGTGGCATGATAAGAGCAGGTTACCCCCAGAACATTGTGATTTTTAATATACAGCAGGGCTATTCAACTAAACTGCTCCAGGGGCCACAGTTACTGCAGGTCAACAGCTCAGGGGCCCAACATCTATCAATTAAAGTTATTATGTAAATAAACCAAGTGTTACAAAGATCTGTTACCTTTGAGATAGTTTATTTTGCTGTGTTTAATCATGAGTACAACATACAGAACCCTATGTAATAAAAGTAGTGATGATAAAACAATATCAAAAACAATAACACTAACACATACTATTTTTACATCTCTGACTTGCCAAATTTTTAAACGAATTTTATTTTCACTTTCATAGTTTTATCTTCAACTGCTTGTAGTTTTAACTGTCTTGGATGTTCACAGAAATGTATTTACCAGGTTCTAGACAAGATTCTGATGTTTCTGTACATACCAAACATGTCTATGTCTAACTAAAATAACTTATTGGAGTTATAATGTAAAACTGGGGGGTTTGGGTTTAAGAAATGAGTGAACCATTTGGAGGGCCGAGCTTTGGATAGCCCTGTAGTAAACTATAGTGTGAAACACAGCAAAATGTTTTAGTTTTATTAAGTAGGCCCCTTTTGCTCAGATTACAGTTCTTTCAATCAGCTTCATGAGGTAATAATAGATATTTCGCCAATAGTTACTGCCTTACTTACCTTTGATTGTATTTCCATTCAGAATTTATTGCCTTTTAATCTAATTCATGTTTCTGTAGCATGTGTTCCTTCACTCAGGATGACTTCAGTATTTAATTACAATGAAGAGAATAAGAATAGGATCCTTGACAGGACAGGACGACATGAAATCATTGCATGAAAAGTGGGATGTTTGTCCCTGTTCAGACGTGTTCGGTGTGAACGGACATCTGTTGACAAGCAGCCAAAAACTGATGTCAGGAATTGTTGCTCAAGACGCGTTTGGTGGGAGCCCGGCTGATTGTGGGAACCCGGTTGATGGTGGGAACCCGGCTGATGGTGGGAACCCGGCTGATTGTGGGAACCCGGCTGATGGTGGACGTGCCTCTAGGGGTCTTGCGGCGCGTGAAGTCCATTTAGCGCGGCGCGCAAGGAAGCGGAAGGTCGTGGTAGAGCTTTTTCCGTGCACACGGTGCGTCCAAAGTAGCCGACGCTGGTGTTCAAAAACCTGAACTTTTGCTGCTCAGCGCACCGCGTCAGCCAATCAGAGAGACTCATTTTTCCACGTGATGGTTTCCTGAATGTTGCCCACAAACAGATGGACAGGAGCTCTTTATAGCTGAAATTGACCGTCTGCAGTTTGTTTTCTGGCAGGAGATATCAGCACCGATTGTGGGTCAGCAACTCGTTCAACAGATGGTTGAAATATGATTAGATAGCTTTATATAAATACTGTGTAGGGATCACCTACTGGAAGCTGTGCAGCCAGGAGAAAAGGTATAAAATGAAGAGGACAGATATAATA
>NW_013952700.1:485826-496326 GCF_001266775.1 Austrofundulus limnaeus
ATTGTACTTAATTTAAGCTAGTGATTCTGATTGTGTTTAGGCCAGCAGAGAAGGTCTTGCTGGTCCTGACGGCCCGGCACTGATATGTAGAATAAAAGCTTCTTTGTATGTAAATGTAAAAGTGAGTGTGCGCTTTTTCAACAATGGATTAGTGAAATATAAGTACTAACAGTCAACTCAGAATCATGAAAAAAACTGATTTGGCCTCTCATAAGTTACATAAGGCCCAATTTTTAAAAAAATCCCCATTTCAACAGTCATTTATCTGTACCCTAACTTGAGCAGGATTTTTTCAAGGTTTCCCACAGGAGTTGAATTTGGACATTTTAATACATTATAATACACCTTTACAAACATTTTGGTGAAGAAAATGTTTGATAACGATTTAGTTTGCAGATTTTCACATCTTTCCCTTACTAAGAAAATATTTCATTAGGATTATTTCAGAATATTTTTTAAGTAGTTTTTTGTTGATTATCCTATTTTTTATGATCTTTTTAATCATTTGGACATTTTTTTCCCTGTAATTTCTGGCATGGAGTTAAAACTTAATGATGGTTATGGTTAACTTGGCATCATTTTTTTAATTTTTATTGTAAATTTTTGCAATTTTTATGTCTTTTGGTGGAGATTCAACACAATCTGCTTGCTTCCTTAGATTGATTGTTTTTTGTGTACAATGCCCTAAGAAGACGACTGTGCTTTAATAAATAAACTGAATTGAATTTCAATTTACAAACACACTTGTAATGTTATTGGGCCTCATGCAAGAACATTTTCGTATTCTTATCCTAAATTTCTCTTACTTTTGTTCGTACGAAGGGTTCGTACAAACATGCCATGTCAGAATCAACAAACTCTTCTGTCTTCAGGAAAAGTGTGTAAATGAGCTGCGTAAACTGATGAATGCGTATTCAGGTGCTTGTGCACGAGGAGAGGTGATTAGCATAATTACCACCCCAAAAACACCCTATAAGGATATACGTTCCTGCCCCACATACCAGTCCATTCATAAATTACATCTCAAAGTAAAGAAGAACTTTACGAGTTCAGAGATTGAAGTCCTGCTGTCAGAGATCCAGAAAAGAAAATCTGTCATTTTTAGCAGCGTCAGCTGTGGAATAAAAGGTTTGCTAAAGCCAAGGAATGAAATGTGCTGTTAATGTTGAGTCTCCCGTGGGTCGTATACAATCACAGAAATTAAAATCTAAATCATATTCATCTCTGTCTAGTCCTGCTCTGGTTTTCCTTTGGTCAAATATTTTTAATTGAAGTGTAAACAACTGTGTTATATAGTTTTCATTTATTCAGAAGAAGAAGAGCAGTCGCGCACTCCTGGTCCCCCCGGCCGTCGCAAGTGGTGTCAGATGCGGTTCTGAAGAAAGCATTTTAAAATTACATAACACTATTACATTTAAAATTCTAATTCAAACAGAATAACCTATTGTCAACATAATTATGTAGTGTGATTTATTTTCAACTCGAAAGATCTTCAAACTAATGAAATATAAAGTTATTAATGAGAAAATCCATCTGGATAACAGCAGACTGACTGCTCATAAAATATACAACAGGTCTGGACCACGTGGATTTTGTTCGTGTTGGAAAAAAATCTCAGAATACGAGAAAATTGTTAACTTAAATGCCAGAAATTCTTCTAAATCACCGTACGCACAACTTCAGAACAAATCTGTGCATACGAATGGTTCTTGCATGAGGCCCATTGTTCTTAATATCAAGAATGTTAAATGTAATATGTAATATTATGGTTTTATTCTGCTGAGTTAAACCTAAAAATTATAACGTCTTAAGGTTCAGGTAAAATATTTTTGTACTTATTTGTTCTTGTATCTGATTTTGCTTAGGTGTGTCCATGCCAACAGAGGAGACTGTGCAACACACACTTAGTATGCTGGTCCATGAGCGAAAGATCTACCCAACTTCTGATGGCTATTTCATTGTTACACCTCAAACCTATTTCATTACTCCAAGTTTAATCCGAACTAGCTCCAAGTGGTACCACTTAGATGAGCGATCAGCTGACCGACACCAGCATCAGAAACAACAGCAGCATCAACAAACTCAATGCACCTCCCCTCTTTCTGGCACCATAACCCTATCTGCCTCTGGGGTGCTGCGAGATCGAACACTCCCAAAGCCCACACAGAATCACTCTGCAGTAGGTGAAGATTGCCTTCATATCAGCAGTTATCGTGCAGATGACCCACCTAGCCACCACACTACTCTGCAGCGTCGATCTCCTAAAGACCACAAGGAGGTGTTCTCATCACAGCACTCCTCGCAAACACCTCCTCAGCAAACAGGAGGCAGCACAGAAAAGAGTCGCAGTACTCTTGGGTTTTCATTTAAGGTGGACACACTCACAAAGCACAGAGGAGGTGTTGTTGGGGGAGGAGGAATCGCTGACCTAGAAAAACAAGCAGTTGGAAGTGGTACAGGAGGGCGGAAGTTTGGTTTGAAGTTGTTTCGTTTGAGTTTTAAAAAGGATAAGGCAAAGCAGCTGGCTACCTTCTCTGCACAGTTCCCCCCTGAGGAATGGCCACTCCGTGACGAAGAAGAACCTTGCCACCTTCCGCGACATGTAGAAATGGAGATTATACGTAGAATTAACCCTGACCTTACAGTGGAAAACCTTGCCCGGCATACAGCAGTCATGAAGCGACTTGAAGAAGAGCGGGCTCAGAGGAGCAAAGCGTCATCAGCTAATCAGAGCTCCAGGAGTAGAAGAAGTGGGGGCAAGCACAGAAGGCAATCTCAACCCAAACCTAGCCGCTCACAGAGCAAGTCAAGGGCATTCTGCTTTGAGCCAAGTGATGGTTCTCACTTGGAGCAGGTTGACAGAGACTTCAGAGGTTACTCATCTTCGCTGGTTCGATTACCAAGAGAACAAGCCTTGGCCATGGAGAGGCAAAGGGCTAGGCTTCATCTTGCACATAGCATTCCCAATATTCTTGACTTTTCTCATCTGCCGGTCACACCAGAGTGGGATGTATCTGGAGAGCTTGCTAAGCGACGCATGGAAATGCCTTTCCCTGAGCCAAGCCATGGTCCATCAGTGCATCATTCCAAAGTCCACCGCTCACACTCCCACACCCAGGAGAGAAAGTCTAGAAACGAACGCAGTAGCAAGGCCAAGGAACGTTCTAGATCAATGGACAACTCTAAAGGATCAATTGATCCTGCATTGATTAAACCACCTGACTATTATGATGATTGCACTCCTTACTACAATGATGAGGGCACTCAGCGAGCCAATCCAAACTCCTCTCACTACCCTCTTGCAACCGCTCTTACATCTAAGGTGCCAGCAGATTCTCTTGGTTTAGATGGTGGCAGACACTTTGAAAAGAAAACGAGCAAGGACAGCTTGCCAGCCTACTCACCTAAGCCAATGCTTACCTCCAACCCACCAGATGATTATTTCCTGTGCTCTGGTAACTCTGAGGTTACTCACACAAAAGCAAACCTACTTGGAACTCTTAGCAAAACCAGCCATGAAGGATTAAAACCAAGCATTACCGACAGGCAAACAGACAGACATATATCCCACCCAGTAGAAAATAATGAGGACCTACCAAAGGTAGGGCATAAAGGTAGCAGCCTGCCTCTAATTCCTCTCGTTTTACCTGACCCTTCCATTTCTAATGGACAACCTCCACACATGACTTCAACTGGACGGGAGAAACACAAGGAGCTCTTTAATAAAGACACACTGTTCAAACCTCCCCCCAGCATGTATTTATCTGGCTGTAGTTCCTTGAGAAAACCCACAATTACTGCCTCAATTACGCTTTCATCATCCTGTGATGCTCTCGACTCGCACAAAGGCTTTGATGCTCCCAAACCACTAGTGGCAACACCATCTGCTTCTGCCCAGGGGATTGAGCCAACAACCAGTGCTGCAGTGGCCTCTTTTGACTATTACAATGTCTCAGATGATGATGAACTTGAGGATGGGGATGCAAAAGGTAGAGATGAGGAAGAAAAAACAAAAGGAAGTGTTGCTGGACTAGAAAGACGTGAAGCGGGGACTATGCAATGGTTGTTGGAGAGAGAAAAGACAAGGGATCTGCATAGGAGGTTTGAAAGAACCCTTACCTTCTCTGGTCCTAAAGAAAACCACCCTGAGCCACATCAGACCCAGCAATCAGCCCACTCTGGTAGACTAGACAGTATGGACTCCAGTTCGGTCACAGTTGACAGTGGATTCAACTCACCCCGGTGAGTGTGACTACAAATGTGCTGTCATACTATGCATTTTTTCTGTTCTAAATATTTGTGTATACAAGGATCAACATAATAAGTGGTTTCCGGTTGTATGAGACAACCAATTTTCATCTCTGACAACTTAACCTCAGCTCAAGGTTGTCCAGTGGTCAACCAAATAAAATAGTGTTTTCCCCTACCATTATCCAAGGGGGACTGCCCACTCTGACAAAAGAATTATGGCATATAACACATAAATAAACGTCTGCACATGTCCAAACATGACCAGTTTTGTGCCTCAAGTAGACGTCAAAACTTATACATCATTATCCCCTCTTCCCGGTACATTTGTATCTAAAATTTTACTTTGTGTTAAATGTTTAGGTGTTCGGACTACCATCATTACCATACACACATGTCTGACTTGCACATGCAACCAAACTCCCGCACAACCTGTTTGAATCACTCATGAGTTAGCAGTGTTGTCTGTGATGGTCTGACATGTGCTTGCTGTTTATCAGAAATATTGTTTTTTTAATTCTAAAACAGATTGTAGTAAAATAAACAGATTTTGTTTGTGCGCTAAGCTTGTTTATATTTGGAATAGGGCTGCACCTAATGACTATTTTGATAGTCAACTAATCTGTGATTATGTTTTCAATTAGTCGATTATTACAGCATTAGTAATAGTATGTGTATTTTTTTTAAATAAAAGCAGAAATTATGGTTTTAAAATTGAGTTTCATTTCTGTAATAAACCCCTCAAGGGTTTATTCAGAATCTTTTACGGCCCTATCCTGGTGTGTCGTGAAATTAATAAAAATTTGAGTTACATGTACTAAAAAAGTTTTAGTACATGTAACCTTTTAACTTTAATTTTTTTAGTAAAAAAATTTGAGTTACAAGTACTAAAAATCAAATCCTGTGTTTTTATAACTTTAATATATGCAATTATGTGTTTGTCACAGAGTTTTTAAAACTACTCTTTTCATTCTAATAGTCACTAGCTGAAATTGTAACCTCTTTTGGTGTATCACTTTACATTTTATGTATTTTTCTTTGCAGAACAAGAGAGAGTTTAGCATCAAACACGTCTTCAATTGTGGAACGAAATCGACGTCAAAATTTGGCACTGAGCCCTGGCCATCTTGGACTCACCAGTGGAAGCGGGCCTCCTTTTTCTTTCCATACCATTTCGGAACCAACCAGCACCCAACCAGAGAAAATCCAAAAGCCCAGTACTTGCCTAGCTTCAATTACAAGTGTCTAGTGTTGGAGCTGTGTGATAGTTGGAGTGCACAGCTGATAAAACGTCCAGGAGCTCCAAGTTCCATCACCTTGAAACAAACTGAAACAGAGGGGGGCTGTGATGTTTCCTCTGACATGACACTACCTACATCAATAAGAAACTGCTGTATTTCTCAGTCTGTCTCTTTCTCTAGTTTATATAAAACATATATACATAAACACACACAAACACATCAAACCACTGGGCTAGACTCTGACCATGTCATTCAACAATCTGTAGTTTACACACTACTTATCTTGCATTGTTTTTTTAAGTGTGTGTGTGTGTGCGTGTGCGCGTGTGTGTGTGTGTGTGTGTGTGAATTGCTATTGTGTGTTATCAGTTATCTCAGGTTATTTTATTTCCAGTCCCATTTGAATTGCTCTATATCAGTGTATTTCCTTTTGTTGGTGCTACACACTGAGGAGCTGCAGCTCTGCATCCTTTTCTTACTGATGGTACACATCCTAGAACCCCAATTCCCAAACTGTTAAGATGTGTAAAATATGAATAAAGTAGAATGTAAGGATTTGCAAATCTCATAAACCCACATTTGATTCACAATATAACATTATAAACATATCAAATGTTTAAGCAGGTAATTGCAAAGAAATATGGCTCTTTTAAATTTGATGGTATTAACACATCTCCAAACGTT
The DNA here is from genome assembly GCF_001266775.1 of Austrofundulus limnaeus. Taxonomy (NCBI): domain Eukaryota; kingdom Metazoa; phylum Chordata; class Actinopteri; order Cyprinodontiformes; family Rivulidae; genus Austrofundulus; species Austrofundulus limnaeus. Next base: position 492,000 of record NW_013952700.1, read on the forward strand.
TTGACAGGGCCATATTTATCACTGAAGCATCTCCCTTTCTTGTAACAATAGTTTGTAAACATCTAAAAACCTGAGAAGACCTTTTTTTCAGGGGAAATACAGTATATTTGCCACAGCTTTTAGATTTATATTAATTTAATATATAAATGTGGTCACTCACCACACTAACAATAGCCTATATCTTGTGCTAAATAAAAAAATGGATGAAATGATGCTGCAACAGTTTGTGTTTCTGTCATCTGTCACAGGACCCCTTAATGGGGGTAGCGCAAGGATGACAGTAATTTTAATACCCACAGAATTGTATTTGGTCGTTGCGTTTAGCCACTTCAGTACTGTCCCTCAGGGACCCATTCAGCTTGAGGCACCTACCTACCTGCCTGTCGTATCGCGATTGCTCTGATTGCAGGCTGCAATTAAATAAAGACCATCTTGTACAGGAAACCTCAATTTGGCTTAAAATACAGACATACTCAAATTTGGTGAGACTAGCACCTTCCTGTCTCAAGTTATGACTAATAATTTATTTTCATAATAAAAAATGGCAATCTTATTCCAGGCGGGTTAAGGCTGTTTCTACTGAACCAAATTGTTACACATCTCTCGTGCTGCATTCAAATTTGTTGCGGCTAGCACCTTTCTATTTGTATTTTAAAATGTTAATCGTTTCCCATGCAGGTTAGGACTGTTTAGATGTAGTCAAATTATTACATATCCCTCCACATTTAAGGCGTTCAAATTTCATGCGGTTAGCACCTTCCTGTCTTGAATTATGACTAAACTGTTTATATTTAAAAATAATGGTGTTTCCTGGTCATTGCAACCAAGCTACACATCCCCCCAGCTGCCCAGTATTCATCCAGCCAAATCATTATGGCTTCAAACTCCATCCAACCACTCATGCCTTAAACTCCACCCACAAAAATTAAACAGACCCATCATGTCTTTGAGAAACTCCTCCCACAAAACAAGAGACTGCACAGACCCCCTTTTTACGGGGCTTTCTTGCAGTCTTTAATAGTTTAGATACCACTACATCTTTTTTGTGTAAACCTTAGATAAAAATGCGTAAAGCAGACAGGACACTATGATACCTGCCATCAAATTCAAACTCATGTTTTCCTAAACATCATATAGTTACTTTGTTTAAACATTTTACGTATTACTAAGTTTCATTAAGAATAAAATATAGGTTTGTGAAGTTGAAATTTTATTTACATTTCACATAAAGTTCCAATCTTTTTGGAAATGGGGTTACTAATTAGTTCCTTCAGTTCTGTCTAAACTTTGCCACTTCCAGATAGCCTTTGAGGCATTTATTTATTTATTTAACATTTGTTTTGTCCCCCCCAAGTTATTTTTTAGAATTTTGTCTATTGTGACATTAACAGTGGTCCAAAAAGCATCTTATATCCTTATATGGGTGTTCATTTTATTACTCACTGTTACACTTTGGCCCAGATTTACTAATAAATTGCACCAAAACAGAAAGTGCAGTGACAGGTTTGCAGCGCTAAGGTGTGGACCATCATTGTTGTCAGCTGTCCATCTTGTATTTGTAGCTATTTTCCTTTTTAAAGTCTAAAGTTTTGGGAAACAAATATTTAAATAAACATTTAATGTGATTTACTAAGATTTTCTTTGTGCAGTCCAGTTATTTCCCTGTCAATGACTGAATGAGCACTGAAGAATATTGGGCCTCATGCAAGAACATGTTCGTATTCTTATCCTAAATTTCTCTTACTTCTGTTCGTACAAAGGGTTCGTACGAACATGTCACGTCAGATTCAACAAACTCTTCTATCTTCAGGAAAAGTGTGTAAATGAGCTGCGTAAATTCCACCTGTTCGTATCCAGCTGCTCGTGCACGCTAGAGGAGATTAGCATAATTACCACCCCAAAAACACCATATAAGGCTATGTTTCCTGCCTCAGATATCAGGAAGTGTCCATTCATGAAAATGACAGCGAAAACTAAAAATAAAAACTTTACGAGTTCAGAGATTGAAGTCCGTCTGTCAGAGATCCAGAAAAGAAAATCTGTCATTTTTAGCAGGTCAGCTGTGGAATAAAAAGAGCTGCTAAAAGTATAAACAACTGTGTTAAATCATTTTCATTTATTCAGAAGCTGCAGCGCTGCGCACCGTATACCCGCCGCGAGCGCGGTCTCAAGTGGTCTCAGGTGGTCTCAGTTGCGGTTCTGAAATAAGCATTTTAAAATATTTTCAAAATAAGTCTGACACTTTGGAGAAAATACAGGACTCGCTGGAGGGATTATGTATCCCCTCTGGTCTGGGAACGTCTCGGACTCCCCCAGGACGAGCTGGAAAGTCTCGCTGGGGAGAGGGAAGTCTGGGTCTCTCTGCTGCCCCCGCGACCCTATCCCAGATAAGCCGGCTGGACGGACAATTTATTGTTAGTCTAAATTATTACATTTAAAATTATAACTCTARTTCAAGCAGAATAGCCTATTGTTAACATAATTATGGAGTGTGATTTATTTTCAACTCAAAATATCTTCAAACTAATGAAATATAAAGTTATTAGTGAAGAAAACCCGTCTGGATAACAGCAGACTGACTGCTGGTAAAATATACGACAGGTCTGGACCACTCSTGAATTTTGTTCGTATCTGAAAAAAATCTTAGAATACGAAAACATTGGTGAATGCCACAAATTCTCCTAAATCACTCGTACGCACAACTTAAGAACAAATCTGTGCGTACGAACGGTTCTTGCATGAGGCCCGTTGTTTTAAAAACTTGGAGTTAGAGTTAGTTGACTGTGACAGCCAACTTGCATCAGGTTAACACTAAGAGTTAATCAGTTGTAGAGGTTTATCCAAGTATTATTTTTGATTGTTTTAATAATAATTTGTCCAATGGTTTTTGAGATCTTTTGGTAGAAGACACACAAAAACATGGTTATAAACTTTATCCCCTTTGCCTTTCAAAAGTACAATAAGGATATGAGCCTCAAAGGAGGAGTAGAAGCACATCCACTTCCATCAAAACTAGTCTCAGACTTTAAACCTTTCAGTCAATAATGTGGCCTTTAGGAGTGTACCGATTGCAGTTTTCTGGCCAATCTCATGGTAAATGGCTTGAACTTATATAGAGCTTAAATAAATGAGACTATGTATCTCAGCTGGCCTGTGAACGCCTTGAAGTCCTCCCAGAAGAGCTGGAAGAGGTGGCTGGAGAAAGGAAGGTCTGGACTTCCCTGCTCAAGCTGCTGCCCCCGCGACCCGATTTCGGATAAATCGTAAGATAATGGACGGATAATTAAAATGATAGTGCTCCATATTTATCTATAAATTATAATTTCTTAAATTATACTTGGGTAAAAAAATTGTAATGTATCTCTACAACATTCAACAGAAAACATATTACACTTGTGATTCATTCACAATGAACATAAAATATTTATTAAAAGTAGGAAGACATTCAAGAAGCTCACTTAAAAAAAAAAATCAAAACTGCCTACACCCATACAGAACATAAAGGTAACAACTGGAACTTTGACCCAACTCAATTTGTCCTCAGGTGAAATTATTTGTACTAAAATGAGCCCATCAGAACTAACCTAGAACAATGTTTCATGGATGCAGTGGTGGGCACTAAATTTCTCCCTTGCGCTTTAGGGATTTTACACATTTTTTTCAAATGATGTGCGGATTTGCACTTACTAAATTTACAATTGAGTAGCGCTTATTGCAAATATCGCTACAAGTTTGATCGTCAGTATTGTCTAAGAAAAAAGGAGAGAGACATTTCAACTGACTACACTCTGTAGCATTACATCTTATTTATGTTTCGTCATCATTTTCTTGAATATTGGTGGGGAAAGCCGTTTCCTGTTAACTCAACGGAGCTCCACTGTGTGGAAACAGAGACCCCTCAGGCTTCATTGTGTTCACAGAGCTTTATACTCTCACTGACTCTCCTTCTGTGTGACGGTTTTGTAGAGTTCCCACAATTCTTTGCGTGGCAGGAAGCAATTGGAGCTGAGTGACAAACAATATCCAGCCATCAATATTGTGGTTTATATACGTATATGAGCTTTGGGAGGACAGAGAGAGGATTTATAATTTACGTCCCGCTGTTCACATCATATTGAAGCTCACACGAAACAGTTTAAATTCATGCTTTTTGAAATGAACGTGTTCCCATTCATCCTGTAGGCTACCCAGAATAAATCGCTTCAGTTTTAAAATAAACAGTTTAAAATTACTAATTTACAGCGGGTAAAATAAGTATTGAACACGTCAACATTTTTCTCAGTAAATATATTACTAGAGGTGCTAATGACATGAAATTTTCACCAGA
>NW_013952700.1:498622-501471 GCF_001266775.1 Austrofundulus limnaeus
GCCTTTGTTTTATACTAAACTTTAAACTAAGCTAAATTGAGGCACCACAAGCATGCAACACATTGAAATAAAAAGACTTATTGGAAACACGTAAACATAATTAAGTATAAACATTTAAGAGACACAAATGCATATACAAGTAAAGGAAAAACAATTAATATATATGTAAAAAAAACAGAAAATTTTAAATTGTGTTAAAATATATAGACTAATTTATTGAAACTAACCTGGAAAAAAATAAATATGAAAGTCAATTAAAAAATAAAAAAGGAGACAAAGTTCTCTAATTGGTGCCTTAAGTGTATTTATTCAGTGGTTAATTTATATAATTCTGCTTTTATTTCTAATTATGTCAGTTTTGGTCCTCCGTACTGCAGAAGCCTGATAATCATCTATTCATTCAAATCAAGTGTGTTGGAGCAGAGAAACAAGGAAAACATGCAGGGCTGCGGCCCTCCAGGACCAGGATTAACCATGCCTGATCTAGAGTTTGTCACCTTGTTAGAAACAAAGTTACAACTATTCATTTCAAAGAGATGTAAAGACTATGTCTGCCTGCTTTCAATAAACCAAAAACCAACAAACAAACCTGAGTAAATATAACACTACTGTTTGTTTTATGATAGACATATTTATATTTTTGTGTCCAGTCCTCTCATAGAACATACAGTTTTTCTTGGCCAAGACAGACTTCTGCAGGTGCAGTTTCCTCACTGTTGCTGCTGCTTCCTTCTGTTTAGTGTAAAAAGCCTTGGGACAAGCAGGCTGTGGATACGGATGGTCAGGGAACTGCTTTGGTCTCTCTCCACTGGCTTCCTGTTGCTTTGGCAAAAAATCTACAAATATATACAGGTCCTTCTCAAAAAATTAGCATATTGTGATAAAGTTCATTATTTTCTGTAATGTACTGATAAACATTTAAACTTTCATATATTTTAGATTCATTGCACACCAACTGAAGTAGTTCAAGCCTTTTATTGTTTTAATATTGATGATTTTGACAAAAATAAAGAAAAAACAAAAATCACTATCTCAAAAAATTAGCATATTTCATCCAAAAGAAAAGTGTTTTTAATACAAAAAAATCATCCTTCAAATAATTATGTTCAGTTCTGCACTAAATACTTGGTGGGGAATCCTTTTGCAGAAATGACTGCTTCAATGTGGCGTGGCATGGAGGCCGTCAGCCTGTGGCTCTGCTGAGGTGTTATGGAGGTCCAGGATGCTTTCAGTCCTGAGCTCGAGGAGGCCATTTGTCCAATTTATTGTTTAGTATCATATTTAAATCCCCTCCTGTACTGATAATTGCATTGGGAAATGTGCTTAGACCATCAGATTGATTTTTTTCTATCAGAGAGAGAAGTCGTGAGTTTTCACATTTTGAGTTATAACCATAAATATTCATGGTGATTAGAATTTTATTGCAATATGACAATCTTGTAAATACTAAGTGTCCCTGAGAATCACATTTGTTCAAAAGGATGTCACATTCAAGTTTGTTTTTCAGTGTAAGAGTGCCAGCTGAACTCACTGTAATACTACTCAAGAATTCTGGACAAATATATGGAGATGGCTCCAAGAAAAAGAAATACAGCTTCCACCTTTAACTATTGCAATAATAAAATTAGGTATTTACAGTTATAATTCCGAAATAGACTTTCTAATTAATGATATGGTAATGTTGGGAAAATGTTTCATTCATAAATGTAGATTTTTTTAAAGCTAAGCCAAATATAGATTATGGAAAAATCACCTTAAAACATTAAGACTCTTAGTCTAATTAAAAACAAATCAGCTCAACGTCTTAATACTTATATTAACAACTTTGGTTTGGTTTAAACCTCTTTTTGTCTTTTCTTTTTCAGTTTATTCATTCATTTTAGTTATTATTCCCTTCTTATGGTTGATACTGTGTTTTATGTTACTTATAACTCAACCTGTAATGCCTGATATCTTAATGTAACGTTTTTTTTTTGTCATGTTTTGTTTGTAAATGTTTTCAATTTAAAAAAAACTTTAGAAAAGAGTGCCAGCTGAATGCTGATCATGAGATGGATAAAAAATGATACCCCATTGATTTTCCCTTAGATTTATGTCATCACTAGTAGAGAGTGACTCTGGAAAGAAAAAAAAAGATCTGTTATTTGCTGTTTGGCAAAAAGAAATAAATCTTTTAGCTTTGTGGATTTTTTAACCTCTTGGCATCAAAGAACAAATAGATAAATGTAAAAAAGATGTAAGTTTTAGTGAATGTGAGGTGTTGATCCACACTCCAGTCCAGTAGATAGCGGTAATAAATTGATACGTTGTTTGTCAACCGCCTTTAAAAGAACGAAGAAGCAGCAGAAACAGTTCTTAAAAGTTTAGATCGAGTTCATCAAGCATTACGACTCTGTACAGGAGCATTCAAGACAACACCAGTTGCTGCTTTACAAGTAGAAATGGGAGAAATGCCTTTAGAATAGAGAAGGATACAGATATCAGTAAATTACTGGGCAAGTTTACAAGGCCATAATACATCTCATCCAACGCACAATACTCTAAAACAGTGGTTCCCAAACTTTTCAGCTTTTGACCCACAAAATAAAAGCAGCAGAGACCTGTGCCCCCGGCTGTTCTCTGTTGATAAACATTGTTTTCACGTCGTCCTGATCCATCTCAGTAATCCAGGTAAAACAATCAAAAAGAAAAAAATTGTATAGGTCCTCTGGACGGGTTCTTCTTTAATGAAACGTTTCGTCTCTCCTCCAAGAGACTTCTTCAGTCTGAGAGTTTCAGGCTAAATTCAGGCTTTTAAGCCCTGCCTCCATGTGACTGATATGATCTGATGTATCAGTCACATGGAGGCA
>NW_013952700.1:502458-504705 GCF_001266775.1 Austrofundulus limnaeus
TGTCAAACTTCTTTTTGACTCTATAATTTATTTTAATATGCCAGTTATATATTTATACATTTATTTCCAATAATGATAGGTTTGGTCCTCCATACATTCTAAGTACACTAATCTTATTATTTTGTAACAACAAAGGCAAAAAAAATTGTTAGTTGTCATTTTTTTAGAGTAATTAATTCTGAAAATCTTTTCAGGACCCCAGCTTGATGTTTCAGGACCCCACTGTGGGTCCCGACCCCAACTTTGGAAACCACTGCTCTAAAACCATGTTGGGAGAAGGAGAAGAAAAAAGTTAAAAGCTTTGGATGGTCAGGAGCAGCTCAGCTTTCTATTAGTCCAACAGTTCTGTTACCAGCAACATATCCATGGATCCTTCCTGAAATTAAAACTGATTGTTCAATACTTGAAAATTAAAAAGTTAATGAAATTATTTTAGATCCTCAAAATATATTAACAGTTATTATAATTATATTCAAGTTTACACAGAATCATCAAAGGATTCAGATGGAAATATGGGAACAGCTTTTTTCATTCCTGAATTTTGTATTTCAGTGAGAAAAAGTATTAATAACACATTATCGGTGTACACAGGAGAGATGCTCACAATACTTTTGGCAGTACAATGGATAGAGGACGTCAGACCACTTAAATCTATCATTTGTTCAGATTCATGTCATTACAGAGTTTACATTATAATTCAGAGAGCAGACCAGACATTCTTTTAGAGATTCAGCAGACATTATACCAGAGGAGCCCAAAGTGGGGCCCGCGGGCCATATTTGGCCCACCAACAGTTGCCAAAGTTACAAGGTTGTAAGCTGTTATCCTATAGGTAGAAACACAGTATTTCCATTGGTCAAATGACTATAAAAGGGCTGTAGTGAAGGTTTTCAGTCATGGTGCTGACAAATCTTTGATTTATTAGGATTAAACATGAAACAACAACAAGAAATATTTAGAGCAGATTTAACGGTGCATGTAGATTTGCACACTTTATAAGGCCACAAAAACTCATATTTTATCAATTTATGAAATATCCCATGAGCCTTTGCTACTTGAGCGTATGGCAGACTTTCTCCAAGTGCACAGACTAAAACAAAAGAGGACCATTGCACAGCTTAATGGTTAAAAATAAAGGAATTTACTTAAAAAGTATTTGTATTTCGTGTATTATATTACAGCATTTGGCCCACAGCCATGGATAGATTTTCATTTTGGCCCCCTCGGGGAAAATGTTTGTGCACCCCTGCATTATACAGAATACAAAGAATGGGTCTGGAAATAGTATTTTTGTGGATACCAGCACATATTGGGATAAATGGAAATGAAATGGCAGATAAATCAGCAAAGGAAGCTACAAAACATGTTAATGTTGATATGGAAATTAATATCAGTAAATATCAGAAATTAAGAACATGATTAAACAGAAGTTGAAGGAAAGATGGCAAAATCTGTGGGAAAAAGAGAAAAAAGGAAGATGTTTTATTTAAAACACAAAAGAAAGTAGGAGATACGAGGGACTGGGGAAGAAACAGGAGAGAAATACAGTAATATCAAGATTAAGATTTGGACATACTGGGTTAAACAGTACATTATTTAAAATAGGAAAAAGTAATACAGAAAAATGTGAATTTTGTGGAAGAAACAGTTGAACACGTTATGATACACTGTAAAAAATACAATAAAGAGAGGCTTATTCTCATACGAAATTTGTAAAAACTTAAAATAAGATACAGAATATCAGAAGTACTAGGAATACAGAGGTGCTATCCATTTATAATCCAGTTTTTACGAAGTACTAAGTTATTTGGAAGGATATAAATTAATTAACCAGTAATAGAAATATTAGTTTTTTTAAGAATCTTGATCCACTCCTTACCAGTTGGATATTTGCAGAACCATCTGTAGATCTGAAACTATTAGAAAAAAAAGGAAAAACTAGTAATATAAACTCAAATACAGTCATAGATTATATTAACCAATACTATGTATATACAGAAGCATCAAAAAATACAGTAGATCAAGTCGGAGCAGCATTCATAGTACCAGAATTCAAAGTAAAAGTCGGGAAAAGGATCAGTGATAAATTATCAGTATATACAGGAGAAATGTTAAATTATTAGCTGTTCAATGGATTGAGGATAATAAACCAATAATTTGTTCAGACTCCAGCTCTTCATTAATCAGTAAAATAATAGTTCAGAAAGTAGATCAGACATATTATTTGTAATACAACAAACACTGTAC
>NW_013952700.1:510158-511737 GCF_001266775.1 Austrofundulus limnaeus
GCTTTCAGCACAAACAAACGTGCCCACAAACTTCAGACCAGTCACACATTACCGTCGTCGTGGGAGGGGGGGTCAAAAGTTCTGCCGGCGGGTTGTGCCAAAAGGGGCGGCCGAGCCGACGCTGGGGACGCCCGATGATGTAATTTTCGTCATGAAACTACGACAGCCCGTGCAAACACCAGCAGTTCGGAGGGCGTATGTTTCCAGCTTAAAACATCTCTCTTTGAATTCTGGAGAAGCATCCATTTCAGTGACTGCGTGCAATGTCATGACTTCTGAAAGCCCTCTCTCTATACTTGAGTAAAAATGCTTTGAGAGACTCGATTAGCCTAATGGCTGTGTCCACTGACCCATCTGCTGCTTGTAGTGCCTCGCTTGCAGAGTTGATCTCACATAATAAATCATACCAAACTATCAGGCACATATGGAACTCCATACAGACAATCTCATCAGATAGTGGCTTTACCTCTGAGACAATTTTACTGTCTCCTGCCACTTCTTCAAGCTTTTGTAGTGCATCTAAACTCCCCCCAACTGGAAACGTACAGCTTTGACAGAGCCTACCACCGGGTGTCACTCAGAGGCTTCGATGTGATGTCGACAAACTCTGTGAGAACGTGCCACTTCTTCACAGAAGATGAAACGATGGTGTACAATCTCTGAAGAGTGCCAAAGGTTAGACACTCACTCTCTGTTGGATGAGGATAAAAACTCCAACCCAGAGGAGACACTCGACCCTTTTCTGGCTCAAGACCATGGTCTCGAATTTGGAGGCACTATTCCTCCTTCCACATTCCCAATACATTGTGATATATCGTATCGTGACCCCTGAGTTGTGAGATGTTTATCATATCGTCAAGTTCTTGCCAGTACACAGCCCTAATTAGTAACTCAAAAAGTTATTAATGGGTGTGCTGATCCTCAAGGGCCAATATTATGCATGTTTTACTTGTTTCCCAGCTCCAGAACACCTGATTCAGTAATTGAATTATCTCCTCATGTTCTATAGAAGCCTGTTATTCACCCATTCATTCGAATCAGGTGTGTTGTAGCACAGAAACCTCTAAAACATTCAGAAAGTGGCCCTAGATGACCAGGATGTGACACCCTGTATCTATGCTAAAGACAAAAATTGTGGTGTCTTTTTACTAGATGTTACATGAACATCCTTGGATACTACTTTTAGTTGTATTGAAGATGAAAAAATGTTTTTAACAAGAAAGTAAGTTTTGTCAGGTTTTGTTGGACACATACACAATAAAAATCTTATTCAGTTTATAAGATCAAACCATGCACAGAAAACCTAAACCTAAAACAAAGACCTAAAACAAAAGGGCCAAAAGTCATGTGAACTTATATTGTTTATAGAAAACCTGGTCACAATCTGGATATGATGTCATCGTAAACAAGAAAGTATGCTTAAAACAGCTTTTTATTCCTGAAATGTAAAACATCATGTATTTACACGGCTGGAGCAAGGCATGCGTTAAATAGAGGCTTGTTGGTTTTCTTCTGTTTAAAGTAAATTATTACAATGAATCACAAAGTATAAGTGTGAAAGTAAAATTCAGTTAATAAC
>NW_013952700.1:512841-514805 GCF_001266775.1 Austrofundulus limnaeus
GTTCTGAAATAAGCATTTTAAAATGATTTCAAAATAAGTCTGGCACTTTGGAGAAAATCCAGGACTCGCTGGAGGGATTATGGTCTGGGAACGTCTCGGAGTCCTCCAGGACGAGCTGGAAAGTGTCGCTGCGGAATGCCACAAATTCTCCTAAATCACTCGTACGCACAACTTAAGAACAAATCTGTGCGTACGAACGGTTCTTGCATGAGGCCCATTGTCTGGGTAAGTCAAAGCTATGTTAATTCAGGTTCCAACCGAAGTTCTGCAAGATGAAAGATTCACATAAAGTGGGTTTTTTTCTTCCTCTTTGAGCCGTTGTCAGGAACAAGTGAAATCAAATCAGAAATGATGAGATCTATGCAGGAAAATGCTACATGTCTTACTGTGACAGCCAATCAACATTCAGCAAAACTTTGTTCAACCAATTACAGCTCAGCTGTTGTACACTCTCATGTGTAATTATTTTATATTAATTTAGCATTTTCTTAAAACCCATAAGAAACATCTGATTTATTTTTGATCAAACCTTCCCCTCTGTCTCTACAGATCCAGCTGTGGGACACAGCAGGCCAGGAGCGCTTCAGAAAGTCCATGGTGCAGCACTATTACCGTAATGTGCACGCTGTCATGTTTGTCTACGACGTGACCAACGCTGCCAGTTTCCACAGCCTTCCCGGTTGGATCGAGGAATGTAAGCAACATGCTCTCGGCACAGAAGTACCCAGGATCCTTGTTGGGAATAAGTGTGACCTCCAGGACTCCATTCAGACAGGCACAGACGTGGCCCAGCAGTTTGCGGATGCCCACTCAATGCCGCTGTTTGAGACTTCTGCAAAAAACCCTAATGGCCAAGGAGATGGAAGCTGCCACAACAGTGACCATGTGGAGGCTATCCTTATGACTGTGGCTCACAAGCTGAAATCACAGAAGCCTCTGGTGCTCAGTCAGCTTCCTGAGGAGTCAGGGGCCGCTGTCACCCTGAGTGAGGGGAGGAATGATGGAGGAGATGGAACTAAAAGCTGGAGCTGCAGCAGCTGCTGAGAGGGAAGGAGCACTGGGAAAGTTTAAATGAAAGACAGAACCCAGGGGGAAAAAAACAAGAATAAATGACACCAGTGAAGATACTTCTTCAGTAGTATCTTCTAACAATAGTCCTTTTTTTTGACTATTTGCAGTTTTTGTTGTGCCAAAATATCAGCATCCAGCTGTTGCTTGGCTCATGGAAATGATCCTGTGAAAATTCGATCTTAAAACAGGAATAAAGACTAAAACAACAGGAAACGCTGCTCGTTTACACATTTAGACAAACTTCTTATTAGCAAGAATCTCACCTAAGGTCCAGGTTTTTCTTTTTGTTGTACAAAATGTTCCCTAAAAATTGTTTTAATGCCACAATTTGAAAACGATTGCATCGTAAACAGATAACTTTTAAAAATTTAGAAATAAAAAAATGGGAGGTGGGTGGGGTAGGTCTTGAGCAGTTGAAAGATCCCATACATATGGAGAGCCCTTTCATTTGAAGTGAAATAAAAGTGAGTTTGTTTACCTGCAGAAACAGCTGAAATTAGTTTGTTTCTGCAGCTGTTTCTGTAAGTAAACAAACTCACTGCAGCTGTTTCTGTAAGTAAACAAACACACTTCAGCTGTTTGTGTAGGTAAACAAACACACTTCAGCTGTTTGTGTAGGTAAACAAACACACTTCAGCTGTTTGTGTAGGTAAACAAACTCACTTCAGCTGTTTGTGTAGGTAAACAAACTCACTTCAGCTGTTTGTGTAGGTAAACAAACTCACTTCAGCTGTTTGTGTAGGTAAACAAACTCACTTCAGCTGTTTGTGTAGGTAAACAAACACACTTCAGCTGTTTGTGTAGGTAAACAAACACACTTCAGCTGTTTGTGTAGGTAAACAAACACACTTCAGCTGTTTGTGTAGGTAAACAAACACACTTCAGCTGTTTGT
>NW_013952700.1:515563-518481 GCF_001266775.1 Austrofundulus limnaeus
ACTTTGCATATTTCAGGGACTTTTATTTTGAACTGTTTTTATTTCATGCTGTTTTACTATTTCAGGCTGTTTTATTTCATGTTTTATTTCATGTTTTATTTCATGTTTTATTTCATGTTTTATTTCATGTTTTATTTCATGTTCCAGAATAGGGGGCGGTATTCAGGAAATGATCTGTTTCAGCACCAGAGGGAGGAAACTCGCCTGCCTGGCCTTTCTTCACAATAAAACATTCATTTCATAAATAAAACACAGACATAAATCTATAAATGAGTTGAATGACTGTCACTCTGTGATTATAAAGGCTTTGCAGAGATACTTATGGTGGCTTTTGGACAAAAAGACCTGATTTTATGACTCAGATTAATGGGAATCTTTTTCTGGACAGGTCAGAGCTTTGTCGACTGAGCCGAATTTTTAAACATCTTTCGAAATACAGGACGTTCAAATTTCGTGCGGCTAGCACCTAAAAAATGTCTGTGCAGAGAACTCTACTTGAAAACAGACCATTTTAGTCATAACTGGAGACAGGAAGGTGCTGGTTGCATGAAATTTGAAAGCCTTACATTTGGAAAGATGTTTAACAATTCGGCTTAGTCAACAAAGCTCTGACCTACCAGGAAAAAGATGGCCATAATTTATGTGAGTCATAATTCAGTCAGAGAACACGAACTGACAGAAAAAAAAAGATTTTGTCCATAGGCAGAAAGAAACAAGTTACAAAACCCTTTCTGCTCACAGAAGAACAAGCTTACAACACAGAACTGGAGGAAAATCTGTCATATTTTGCTTTTATACTGAGAAAAAAAGCAAGTGTTTGGGGATACAGGCTATTCAATAAAACAGGGTTATTTGTCCAAAAGCCACCATAAGTATCTCTGCAAAGCCTTTATAATCACAGAGTGACAGTCATTCAACTCATTTATGGACTTATGTCTGTGTTTTATTTATGAAATGAATGTTTTATTGATTTTATTGATTTGTTTTACAGTTCATTTCCTGAATAACGCCCACAGAGAAAACTCCGCCCCCTCATTTGCATATTGGACCATGAAATAAAATGACATGAAATAAAAAGGAAGTTCTGAATAAAAGTCCCTGAAATATGTAAAGTAGCTTTACAAAATAAGTGTCACAAAAAAACTACAATATGTAATAAATCAATTTAAATATAAATAATTAAATAAATAAGGTAAATTTTTATTTATAGATAAATATAAAGATGTGCTAAAAAGTATATAATTTTATTGGTTTTGTTTTATTTCACAGGGACATTTATTTGATGGAATGTTTATTAATACTTTATTAATTACATTATTTATTTATGTATTTATTTTTGAATTAAAGGGCTCTCCATACATACATAGTTCATTATTGGATTTAAGTAGGTCAAAACCATTAACACCTTAAATATTCCAGACCAAACGCTCTGAGGCCTTGTACACATTAGAAGGTTTCTTGTGAACACATAATTTTTATTTTTATTTTTGTGTGTGTCTGTGTGTGTTTTAGTCTTGCATGAAAACATTGCTTTAGAAGCCCATACGATGGTAATTTTTGAAAATGGATTCCAGAGTGTGAACATTTTTAAATGTTGCACGTGCGTTTTCTGTGAACAACCTAAACGCAGTCTTTTTGTAAGACGGTGATGTCATAGATCCATCTTTAAGATTAGAACTCTACCAAGCTTGGTGGACACATGGACAGCAACAATAAACCATAAATGGACTGTATTCTACACTTTTCTATCCAACCAGGACACTCAAAGCTCTTCACTCTACAATCTGTGTCCTCATTTATCCATTCACACAGCACTCTGTTAGGTCTCTACAAAGCTAACATGTACAATGAACAATCATCTGTGGAGACTAATCAGAGCCAATCACATTCATACACTGATGGGACACATCAGAGGCATTAGAGGTGAAGTGTCTTGCCCAAGGACACAACAACTGAGACAGCTGGACGAGGGATTGAGCCGGCGATCTTCTGGTGACTCTGCCACAGCCGCCCCAATAACAATTTACGTTTGTGCTGCGAACAGTTTATCAACTACAGCAAAACCTTTTTAAACTCTTTTACTGAACAGACAAAGCTAATGATCAATAATAGCTTTAATGGGTTTACTTCAGAAAACTGGATAAATTAATTCTGTGTACAAAAAAAACCTGAAACTTGTTCTGTCCTGACACCTGTTCTCAATAAACCCAGATTCATCTGGTCTTTTCTGGTGTTCTTTGTCACTGTGTTTAGGACAAACAGTCGCACAAACCTGACAAATGAATCACTGTGTTATCTCTCAAGCAGTAAAGTGGTTGTGTTAATGTCACTCATCAGTTGTCTTACATGCTCTGATTACCATCATGATGGGTGAAGAAATTGCTCTTGCTGGCAGAAAACTGGGAAAATGTTCTGGATTTGTACAATAAAAACTATTTTTTTAAATTCTACAGTAAAATAATAAAATATTCATTGCAGTGATAGTACAAGTGACAATTTAACATAATCTAAAGTGAGTTTCTTGTCACCTCTGAGGATTTTGGAGAAATAAATACTTTAAAATGACAAATGAACATACAGTATGCTGGATAGTCCAGGGGTCTGCAACTGGCATAATTTATTTGCAAATATGTGGTCAATATTACTAATACAAAAAGTAAAACATGCTAGCCTGTTGTTTACTTAAATATTCCAATTTCTTTCTATGACCTTTCATTCATATCCATCAGAATTACCTTTAAATAATTTGAAGACTACATATTAATAAGAATTAGAAAATAAACATGGCTGAATAATTCAGTTGTACTACTTTTTATTAAATTTGGTATAAACTACAACGGGTAAAATAAGTATTGAACACGTCACCATTTTTCTCAGTAAATATATTACTAGAGGTGCTAATGACATGAAATTTTCAA
>NW_013952700.1:519804-521435 GCF_001266775.1 Austrofundulus limnaeus
CATACATACATACATACATACATACATACATACATACATACATACATACATACATACATACATACATACATACATACATACATACATACATATATTGTTTCTTGAAACAAACAAAGAAAGAAAGATTACAGGGTACATTCTGTACATTGCACTGATATTCTGACGCAAATAAAGAAAGAAGCGCTACATGAGTCTCCTCCTCCTGCAGTAAACAGGACCCTGATGTAACTCACGTGAAACCACGACCTTCACATGTCCACTGCGTGTGTCTGTCCTACTCGAGCCTTAATAAAAGAACAAATTCAACTTTTAATGATTTGTCTTTACGTGAAAAAACAACAAAAGTTAATAGGCCTTGGTATCATGGTGTTAGTTAAAGCCATGCGAATAATTTATAATGAGCTTTAAAATAGATAAGAAAACAAAGTTTTTGACTTTTATTCGGGCAGTAGATTAAACACCCATCTTTGGGGTCCTGGTGCAGCATGTGTTGGATGATTCCAGAAGCTTCGCACTTCCATTACTTGTAAAGTCAAGACTCGAGCGGTTCGGACAGGCTTCAGTTTGATCTGACTGGATACGAACAAAGCTTATCTTAGTTTAAAACCGTGTCGGTGCACAGTTTTCAGGTCACTCTTTACATTAATCTCCTTTAAAGTCGCGTTTGTTCTGTAATAAATCTGGTTAGCTTGTTGAACCGGGTGTCAAAATGTTGAACCTGACTAGAAGCATTTCAAGGACTTTGCCTGTAAGGAGCAACTCGAGGAATTACTCTTCATCCATCTGGAAGGTAAGGGTCACATCTGTCATCTGTACAAACACAGAGCATCAAGCTTTGCCTGAAGTGTCCACAGTAGTTAGCCTAGCATGCTAACACGAGCCCACTTCAGCGCGCTAATCAATGGGCAGGCCTCTGGTTTGGGAAAATTGCATAAGATTCGCCAACTTCATAGCTATGTGCACTTTAAATGGTAGTTGTTATAATATTTTGAGTGTAGCGTAGATTTTTGCTGAAGTATATTTAGTTGTTCGATGGAGGGAGGTGGTGTGGTTAGTGGTCCCAGTGTGCCTGAAACATGCGTTTATCATGCTGGTTGTTTCCTGTGCAGCACATGTACAGTGATCATCTGTGACCTTCACTGAGCCTGGCCTCAACATCAACACATTCACTTTAAATATACAAGCTGCTTTAGACACAGTGCAGCATCAGATGTCTGTTATAAATGTGAGAATTGTGAAGTCGCCATCATTTTGAGCCTGGATGCTGCTTCAAGGGTACCGAGTCCCACAATGAGCTACTGGTTTGATACCAGCACGTTTACACAACTCGCCTTCAGTTAGACTGAAATAATTACATACATGTGAACATGTGACTGTCTGATTGCTTCATAATGTTAAAGACTTGATACTTTTCAATAATTTATTACAATAAACTAATAAATTATAAAAAGTGCTCAGAACTGTGCAGCAGATGATCTGAGTCCAGAGTTCCCAGTTTGATTCTCTTTTAGGGCTCATCTGTGTGACTCCAGGTGTGACAGAGAGGATGGTTGATTATCTCTTTGTCTGGAGACCTGTCCAGGTGTCCCTGTTGTCCAGGTGTCCCTGTGATGGTCCAGGTGTCCCTGTGA
>NW_013952700.1:521776-526144 GCF_001266775.1 Austrofundulus limnaeus
TCCAGGTGTGACAGAGAGGATGGTTGATTATCTCTTTGTCTGGAGACCTGTCCAGGTGTCCCTGTTGTCCAGGTGTCCCTGTGATGGTCCAGGTGTCCCTGTGATGGTCCAGGTGTCCCTGTGATGGTCCAGGTGTCCCTGTGATGGTCCAGGTGTCCCTGTGATGGACCAGGTGTCCCTGTGGTGGACCAGGTGTCCCTGTGGTGGTCCATGTGTCCCTGTGGTGGTCCACGTGTCCCTGTGGTGGTCCAGGTGTCCCTGTGGTGGACCAGGTGTCCCTGTTGTCCAGGTGTCCCTGTGATGGACCAGTTTTCCCTGTGATGGACCAGGTGTCCCTGTTGTCCAGGTGTCCCTGTGGTGGACCAGGTGTCCCTGTTGTCCAGGTGTCCCTGTGGTGGACCAGGTGTCCCTGTTGTCCAGGTGTCCCTGTGGTGGACCAGGTGTCCCTGTGGTGGACCAGTTGTCCCTGTGATGGACCAGTTGTCCCTGTGGTGGACCAGTTGTCCCTGTGGTGGACCAGTTGTCCCTGTGGTGGACCAGTTGTCCCTGTGGTGGACCAGGTGTCCCTGTGGTGGACCAGGTGTCCCTGTGGTGGACCAGGTGTCCCTGTGGTGGACCAGGTGTCCCCTGCCTTCACCCAAAGGCAGCCTGGACAGGCTCCAGCCCCACCCTGCCCCTGATCAGGAACAAAGAGGACATAATGGATGGAGGATTAAAAAAAAAAAAAGCAGGAAACAGACATTTAATTATAAAATATTTTTATGTTAATCTGAATCAGTATTATGTGAAATTCAGTATATTTTATAAATGCTTACAAAATACAGTTTTGTAAGAATGAACAACACAGTTTATTAAAAAAACACAATCAGTAAAAATGGTCAAATCATGCCGTTTCATGGGTAGACATTAGGGGTGTAACAATTAGGGCTGAAACCAACGATTATTTTAATAATCGATTAATCGGCGAAATCATTAAAACACTTCATTACATGAATATGAGTAGATATAAATCAAGTTAACCTTAAGTCATCCTTAAGATGCAAGTTATTGATAATAATTAATCTGAAGTTGATTTGCCTTATAGTTTGATTAACAATTAATTAATAAGCAGCCATTTTCTTAAAAAAAAAAAAACCCAGAGTTTTCTCTTGAATCAAGAGGGTCTTCCCATAAAATGAAGGATTTTTTTATAATCTCCTGAATTAAAAAACTGAAGCACATCATACATATTTTAACAATTTATTTTGCCAGCTGTATTAAATACTGACTGAAAAAAATGTGTATTTCTCCTACATGAAACTAAACAGAAATTTAATAGGTTGCTGAACGAGGAAAATAGATTAAAATAATAAAATATGATTTTTAGATGTAAAACTTATTAATTTATTATTATAATTAGAATTTATTTACATATAGACCTGCTGCTCGATCGCGTCTTTTTTTATTATTTTTTTCTTCCTCCTGAAACTTTTTGCTGCTCAACAAATAACTTTGGACCTCAGTCAGAAAAAACTGGAGAGTTTATACTTTTGGCCCTCCTCCCCCTGCACGCACTTCCTCCTCGCTACGCATCAAATCAGACATCTTTTAAAAAGAATAAATATAGCAAATACTTTTTATCATATCTTAAGATCTACTTGGCCTAACAACACGATTTAAAAACTGGTTTAAAGTTCGAAGTCTGCTTTTCACTCGAGAGTCAGAGAGGGCGGCTCTTTACAGG
Source organism: Austrofundulus limnaeus (assembly GCF_001266775.1). Classification (NCBI taxonomy): domain Eukaryota; kingdom Metazoa; phylum Chordata; class Actinopteri; order Cyprinodontiformes; family Rivulidae; genus Austrofundulus; species Austrofundulus limnaeus. The sequence continues at coordinate 523,500 of NW_013952700.1, forward strand.
TAGAGTTTTTTCTTTCTTGGTAACTAACGGCGGTCATTGACAACGCTCTGCTGGTGACATAATCGACTCCGCGACACGGCGAGGGACGTGTAAATCCTGTGACACAACGAATCGATAATGGAATTCGTTGCCAACGCTTTTAATAATCGATTTTTATCAATTCGTTGTTTCAGCCCTAGTAACAATACATCGATCTATATTGAGATATCAATTTCAGTGGTTCACGATTCAGTTATATCGAAGCAAAATGAAAATATCGATCTATATCGTCATATTTTCAATGTGAATCAATATCATATGCCCATCTAACACAATTGAATTGATTGCATATGTGAATTGAATCGAAATCATATCCTGACAGACTTTGTGATATTGAGAAATATCAAATCGTCATCCAAACACATCGATGTAATATTGTGTTGTGATAAAGCTGGTGATTTACACCCCTCGTAGACATGAGTCCGCTGGACAACCTGTTGACATCTGGTTGTTCGCCAAAATCTTTAGTTGTCCTTTTAAAAGTAAGAATTTAACCTGAAATATTTAAATTTTTAAGATTGAAGACATTCTAAATGAAGGATGATTTAAACTGATTTCCTCTAATTTTACTTTTCTGTAGTTTTATTGTTTTCATCTGAAGATATATTTATTTTAAAATCATAGCATGGGCATTCTTTGGCACAGGATTGACAGATTCCTTCCCTAAACTGATTGTATAATTTGAAATGGATTATATTTACAGGATTTCAGCTCTTGTAGTTATTTGATACTATTTAATTTTCACATTTACTGAATTACATTTAGTTACCTCTCAGTTAGGGTTGGGCATAATCGTATTGTGTGCAATTAATCATCAGAAAAACATTAATCAATGTATTTTTTGGCAGTTGACAAAACGATTAATGCCAGCAGGTGGACTGACTGGAGATTTCTCTGGTCAGTCCGCTCACTGCTCCTCTCCGCTTCAAATAGGAACATTTAAAAAAAGTTGTGTAATTTATTTATTTATCAACACAATTTAAAGATTGATGTATAGCCTGAAGTCTGTAATTTTGACACATTTTGGAATAGATTTTTACTAAAAGCATCTTTCCCACTCAATTAGTGATGTGACCAGGATATAAGGGTGTCCAGGGACTCCAGGGGATTAATCGTCAAATTAATCGTTATCGGCTAAATACCATAATTAATCGTGATTAATTTTTTTGCCAATGTTGCCCAACCCTACTATAACTTTAAGTAAACAGGTAAAAAGACAAAATTTGTGTCAGTGTCCAAATGTATACAGACCTAACTGTATCTTTTGTCAATTCACAGACATGTTGGAGTGGTTTCCAGCAGGATGCTTTCAGAGCCTTGTCTAGAAGAGACTATGCGTGAGTATCAACTGTGGAGAAAACTTGCTGTTGAGCCTAGAAATGACTTGTGAACAATTTAAATGGCTACAGTAAACTTAATATGGCCTTGAATGTTTTAACATAGGCAATGTTTGATATTCAGTTACGTTTATTTATACAGCACAAAGTCACAACAAACATTAGCCATGTTTCCATCCAATTTTAATTAAAATTTTGAGTGAACTTTTAAAATCTCTCACAAAGGGAAAAAAGAAGAAATGCAAATCTGATGTGTTTCCATCAACTGGCTTGGAGAAAATAAACCAGGCTACACAAAGTAATTACGTTAGACCTTGACGTTATGCATTACTGTAGTAAACAGGAAGTAAAGTCGCAGTCTCACAAGACCTACACATCTCAGGACAATGAAAAGACATTCCCAGAAACATGTTGGTACTATTGGAATAGTTGAAATTATTCTGTCATATCAAGTAGTACTGGTGAGGTTACATGCTGTCTTGAGATGTAGAAAAAGAAATTCAGTTCTCTTCACATCACGGGAATATCCAGGAAAACGCCGACAGCGGGAGGAGGGTCCAGTTGCAGCCGCTACAATTATTGGACAACAGGAGCAGCGGATCGAAGTAATGTTTGCTATGTCAGAATAGGGATGGGTACCGAATTTGATGCTTTTATAAGTACCGACCGAATTCTGTCAGTACTACTGAGAACCTATTCACGTAACATCAGATGGTACCATGTTTCGGTACTTAAACGCATCATTGCGACTGTATTGGCGTAAGGATTCATAAGAGTGGTGAGTTTTCCATGCTTGTCCTGAACACAGCATTGCACAAGAGCGTAATGATGTCAGCAGCTGCTGGTTCAGTAAACAGAGTTCCGTTTGAACGTAGCTTGAAAACCTCGCAGCTCCAGGAGTGAAACTCATCAAACAGACCGCCTCTGAATTATCTGGTGGATTAATTATCTTGTGAACATGATGTTCATTTGCTCAAAGTAAATAAAGTACCACCACTTTATTTCATCCAGCATTAAACAGAGAGCGGCAGAGGAAAACAACAGAGGAGCTTCCTGACAGTCCGAACATGTCTGACCTGAAAGAGCACAAGCAGCCAGCTTGAAGTGTTGGATGTGTTACTTTTTTATTAATTTTAACTGCATCCTCTTTTACTTATTTGATTTAAACTTATTTGCCTTCCATGGACATCCATCACACAATTTTTCACCTTAAAGATATTAGTTAAACAACTGATGTTACAATACAAAGAGTTGGATGTTGTCTTGATA
>NW_013952700.1:526154-531398 GCF_001266775.1 Austrofundulus limnaeus
TATTTGTTAAATTTTATATATTGAGAAATATGTTAAATAAAAAAAAGTTTATTATTAAAAAAACAACACACACAAAGTACCAAAAATTGGCACCATTAAGTACCGGTACCGATTCCCAGGTACCGGATATTGGTACCGAGTTGATTCAAAGGTACCCATTCCTATGTCAAAACTTATCTGGTGAATGTGTTTCCATCTCTCCTTTTGCACATTCACTCTTTTTCGGAAATTCCAAATACCATCTCTAGGGAGCGTAAAAATGTTTTAACAAAGTAGAATAAGTTTTTGCGATGTTTGCCATTTTCATCCACCTTTTCCAATGGATACTTCAAAATGCACACAAAAAAATAAAACGTTGATTGAAACATGGCTATTGTCTCATGGCAAAAATAAATAAATTTAATGTATAGTAGCCAGCAGATACCTTGATTAGATGCCATATGTCATCCTGTGATGTAAGCTTCACTTTTCTCAGTTGTGTAAAAAGTGTGCCTGTTGCAGATCTGAAGCCATCAAGGGTGCAGTTATTGGCATCGACCTGGGAACGACTAACTCATGTGTTGCTGTCATGGAGGGAAAACAGGCAAAGGTGAGGAACACCGACACACAACAAGCAGTTGGACAGAATTTAAGAGATAATCTAAGGCATCATGGCCAATCAGGCTTCTAGGTAGGAGTTTTGGAGAGGGGGCTCGCACAGTCAGTCTACCCCACTTCCCCCTGCTCTGGGGTGCGGGGGTAGACTTCCTGAGATATAAAACCTAATAAAACAGTTACTTCTGGAAACTTTGTGTTGTTTAGTACAAACAATATAAAGCAATGAAACAACAAAAAACACATCTCTGTTTGGATATATCTTTTAAGTCTCTGGCAGGATTCTCAACATGGGAAATTGACCCCACCACCTTTAAAAGAGTGCAAGAAACATAACTGAAATTTTATATGCAAACAAATGATAACAAATAACACTTAGTCTAAACACGTTAATAACAAACTATTCAGCAGGTAGAAGTTGTGTTTTCAATCATTACATCACTGAGTTCCACTGCTGTCTAAGCTTTATTTTTTAACAATGATTACCTGTACCTACTAATAAAGATACAACCTGACTTTACAAAAGCTAAAGATTTAACATTCTTGTTAAAAGGTTTAAAAATACAACTATAAATAGTAAAAACATTACCCTACCTTCACTTTAGAGAAAAAGCAGGACATGTCCTGTGCACATCCCCTCGTCATGTTTATGTTGGTGAAAACTGATTTCCTTTGATTTCTGCAGCTTTTTTCTTATGTTTCTGATAAAAATCAGCTTTCCTCCCGCTTCTTTCCTGTGCTGCGTTTCCTACCCCGATCCTACAGGCGTCTCACCTGCGGTCCGGTTGGGTCAGCCAAGAACCCGCTGAAGCTTGTGTAGGAAATGCGAGATTGTGCAATAAATCCAGTGATACAAAAAGTATGGAATCACCAGTCTTGGATGAGCATTAATTCAGACATTTCATTCTGTAAAACAAACTCAGATCAAAAACATGATACAATAATAAGGTCATTCCAAAGTGCAACTTGTTGACTTTCAGGAACACTCAAAGAAATGAAGAGAAAACATTGTGCAAGTCAGTGAATGTTACTTTTATTGACCAAGCACAGGAAAAAAATATGAAATCACTCAAATTGGAGGTAGAAAATAAGGACACACCGAGTCAATTTTCTTTCCCTAAATGGACACCTGCCTCAGATTAGATCTGCTCGTTAGTCTGCAGTTGAAAACACCTGCAGTCATGACACCTTGGAGGGCTGCTGGACGAAGTGGAGTGGCAAGAACCATGGCTCCGACAAGAGAAATGTCTCTTGAAACAAAAGAGAAGATTGTGAAACTTCTTGAAAAAGGTAACTCTTCATGCATGGTTGCTAAAGATGTGGGCTGTTCACAGTCAGCTGTATCCAAGATATGGACCAAATACAAACAGCATCATTGTTAAAGCCAAGCGTACTGGTAGACCAAGAAAGACATCAAAGCGTCAAGACAAACAACTTAAGGCCATTTGTCTTGAAAACTGAAAAAGTGCAACTAAACAGATGAAGCATAAATGGGAGGAAGCTGGAGCCAATGTATGTGACCGAACCATAAGAAATGGCCTAAAGGAAATGGGATTTCAATACAGGAAAGCTGAAAGAAAACCATCATTGACACCTAAACAAAAAAGAACAAGACTGCAATGGGCTAAGGAGAGGCAAYCATGGACTGTGGATGACTGGATGAAAGTTATCTTCAGTGATGAGTCAAGAATCTGCATTGGACAAGGTGATGATGCTGGAACCTTTATTTGGTGCCGTTCCAGTGAGATTTATGAAGAGGACTGCCTGAAGAAAACAACCACATTTCCACAGTCCTTGATGATATGGGGCTGCATGTCAGGCAAAGGCACTGGGGAGATGACTGTGCTTCATTCTTCTATCAATGCACAAGTTTACATTGACATGTTGGACAGTTTTCTCATCCCTTCAATTGAACAGATGTTTGGAGGTGATGAAATCATTTTCCAAGATGACAATGCATCGTGCCTTAGGGCAAAAACAGTGAAGGCATTCCTTGGAGAAAGACACGTTCAGTCCATGTCATGGCCTGCAAATAGTCCAGATCTCAACCCAGTTGAAAACCTGTGGTGGAAATTTAAAAAAAAGGTCCACAAGAAGCTCCGACCTGCAAAGCTGATCTGGGTACTGCTATCAGAGTTGGCACCAAATTGATGAAGAATACTGTTTGTCACTCCTCAAGTCCATGCCTCAGAGACTGCAAGTCGTTATTAAAGCCAAAGGTGGTGCAACTAAATACTAGTGATGTATTTTGAATGGTATTTAATCTGTTTTTCATGATTCCATACTTTCTTCCTCAGAATTGAGTGATTTCATATTTTTTTCCCTGTGCTTGGTCAATAAAAGTAACATTCACTGACTTCCACAATGTTTTCTCTTCATTTCTTTGAGTGTTCCTGAAAGCCAACAAGTTGCACTTTGGAATGACCTTATTATTGTATCATGTTTTTGATCTGAGTTTGTTTTACAGAAAGAAATGTCTGAATTAATGCTCATCCAAGACTGGTGATTCCATACTTTTTGCCAGGGGTTGTAAAACAAACTGAATTAACTCCTCCAGTAGCAGGAACAGTTTGAAGAGCTGATCACGAGCATCCAGCTGACATCTGTCTTTTTTTTCATCTGAATGTCATAGTTAAACCCAAAGAGAGCACCACAAAGACGTTTTTAGACCCAATATTGTAGATTTAAACAATTTTAGACCAAAATGTTGAATTTTAGTCAAATGTAAAAGTATTACCCTTGGGGCTCAATTTAGATTAACTGCAAAAAAAAGTTGATTTTGGGGTGAGTTCCTCTTTAAGTACTGTAATGAAGTAAATGTGATTAGTTACTATACACCTCTGAAACCCTGAGATAATTTACATTCCCATTCAGGCAAGGATTGAGACACATCAACTGGACCAAATATGCACTTTATGTGCCCCAGGCAGATTAGCAGTGTTGTTTGTCGAACCCTGATTGAGAGTTTTAACTTGACCTTGTTTCAGTCTGAATTTTGGAAGCAGTATCTGCTTTTGAACTCAAACAGTTGTGTATAATGTAGATAGTTGATAGTTGTTGCATCTATTACCTGCATCCTGAAATTTAGTTTGAGTAATTTGACTTTCTCACTCTTCCAGGTGCTGGAAAATGCAGAAGGAGCCAGGACAACTCCTTCAGTTGTGGCATTCACAGCAGATGGCGAGCGTCTGGTGGGGATGCCAGCTAAACGCCAGGCTGTCACCAACCCTAAGAACACACTTTACGCCACCAAAAGGCTGATTGGACGTCGTTACGATGACCCAGAGGTCCAGAAAGACTTGTGAGTCCTGTGGTATTTTTTTAGGGATGCACAATAACGTTTTCAAGAACCTATAACCGATATCTTTCTCCTTCTAACGACCGATAACATGCCAGGAAATAACGACTAGTGAGAAAAGCGTTCTCTCTGGACACAATGGCTTTCTCCCACAGATCAAAAACATGGTTAAAAAAACACAGGTTAATTGGTAACTTGTTCCTAGCTGTGAGTGAGAGAGTGAATGAATGTCTGTCTTGTTTGCCTCTGTGTCCCTGTGATGGACTTGTAACCTGTCCAGGGTGTACACAGCCCCTCGCACTGACTGCTGGATATGGGCACCAATGATTTATTAATGCGCTTCGTGCCTTCATTGCCTTACATGGACATGTTTGACGTTACGATCAGACCAGGGCACCAACCTTGTTGGAGCAAAGCGTGAGTTTTTGGAAGCTGTGAAGGAAATGGACCAAGAATGCCTGAAACAACTAGGCTGTGAATTTGTCATGAACCCAGCGTCTGCCAGCCACATGGGTAAATCAGGACAGTAAGAAGTGTGTTGACTTCTATATTGGGTCGTCCAAAGCATTAGACAGCTCTTCTTTACGCACTTATCTGTATGAAATCATGGCAATCAAACAGTAGGCCTCTGACAGCTCACCTACTCAATGATTCCACTAGACCATAACCACTTACACCCAATCACATGTTGACTATGAAGTCATCTGTGATCTTGCCACCACCTGGTGAGTTTGTGAAAGAAGATCTGTGGCTGTGGGCTACATCCTCCCAGGGCCGGGTTGGCTGCTCAAATCTGCTGTGAAATGAGATGGTCTACCGTCAGCTTCACGTGAGTTCGTGTGACCACGTGCTACCCCGTTACCACAGTGATCAGTTTCATGACAGACTAAAATTGCGTGGGGACGTATATGTACTCATCTTTTTACTGTAAGAATAACCACAGTTAAAACATTACACACAAATAAATAAATAAATAAAAGAAAACTTTAATAATTTGGGTTTAGCTCCGGTATCCTATGACAGAAAATTAGGACCATACGAGATTATTTATTATTATGACTTTGTTATAATAATAAAAAATAATCTTCCATGAAGCAGCTCTGTTGTCCTCCATCCATATTTTCAGTTCCAGGCTGAGTCATTTCTACCTTCTCCTCTCTGTCAACGCTCTCTGGTTTCTGCAGAGTATTGAGTAGATATTTTACTAAATTTTTCTAGGGGAGAACATCGCTGAACCCCCCCTAGAGCTGCTTCACTCCACAGCTCTCATTAACATGAACAGGTGTTCCTCATGATGTCAGTAGATTTTGGCAGGTATTCTGCTCCAAATCAAATACATCATACTTTATTAT
>NW_013952700.1:531440-533404 GCF_001266775.1 Austrofundulus limnaeus
AAAATGGCTCCGTCCGTGTTAAAATATATTTTAAAAAATTTACAAAACTAAACAGCCTACAGTATTTTTAGTCTTTATTTTACAGTTAAAATAAATATTTGTCAAATAAATTTTAATGTTACAATTAATTGTGGATCCCTTTAACTATATTTTGAGTAAAAAAAAAGGAAAAACATCATTGTTAAAGTTCAACACATAATTCATGTGAATAAAATAAAACTTGGGTTTTTTTAAGAGTGTTTTTAATATTCCCAGGGCGGAACCAAAGTTTTGTGTTTAAGTCCGTTCGGTTTTATTGTTACACACTGCTTCGTCGGGGGCAGCGTGGTTTGTCAGAACGAGAGAGAGATGAAGAGAGAAGCCGAGCGGTGGTGTGAAGAGTACTGTCATGAAAAATATTTATTTACGAAGTACCTTCATTCTTGGACCACGTATTTCTGTCTTTGTTAAATAAATATTTCCATAACCAGAGATGTTTTTCTTAACCCCCTCAAAGTAAATGAAACCAGTGAGGTTTGAAAATCTCCTCCTTTGACATTATGATATTAAGTTCCTAATGGCTGTTTTACTGAGAGTTTTTCTTCTATGTGCGTGTGTCTAAAGATAACAGCCATTTGTGTTTAAGAAATTAAGTTGTAAAGCTCTGTGTTCTAAAATTTGTATTTCTCTGAGAATGCCTTACTGTATGGAAATTAATATTTTATGTTATTTATACAGTTCTCATGGCATGGTTGCCTGTGCGTATATGCAAATAAATGCCAGTAAACCTGAAGAACACCTTGTGTCCGTTACTCAACTTGGAGGGAGTTACAGATATTTTATCCCTAATCTTAAATGTTGTCCTTAAAGTAAATGTTATTAATAAAAAATTGATCACCTTTTAGTTTAAAATCTGTTCTGAGGGCCAAAAAAAATTGACACACTGAAACCAGTGACTGTCAATATAAAAGCAAATTTGATACCTTTTTATATTTTTGTACTTTGAAATTGTGGTATTTTTGCTCAAAGTACTCATCCCATCAGGATCTTATACCGTCCTACTCCTAGTTAGATGTGAGGTTTTATTTTTACAACCTGGGTTTTTCTTTGAGCTGAAATGGTGCACACAGTTAMACATGTTTCATGTTGAATTTCTAACAGGAAACATGTCCCATACAAGATTGTTCGTGCCTCTAATGGGGACGCCTGGGTGGAGGCCCATGGGAAAATGTACTCCCCAAGTCAAGTTGGAGCCTTTGTCCTTATGAAGATGAAGGAGACTGGAGGTATGAGATTTGCATCTAAATTTTTATGTATTATGTATTCTTTACAGGAGCAATGTTTGTGGACTTTGAAATGTTTTTTTTTTTGTAGAGAACTACCTGGGCAACAAAGTGAAGAATGCTGTCATCACTGTACCAGCGTACTTCAATGACTCTCAAAGACAGGTACCACATATGTACAGTGTATACTCTGTTTCCGTTTCTTTTTGGTCCAGTTTTCGTCACACCATCTTTTTAAGACTGGACACCTGTGTGAACCCTCTTCCACTTTGGCCTTGCTTGCTCGAAAAGTCGTATCTCACACCAAAAGGTCTGAAGTGTTGCTGCATCAAGCCAGCAGTATGGTCGCTCTGCAGGCGACTGGACGGCACACTGTCACGTGGTTGTTTGGCGTTTGTTTTCACACACACCTTTCATAGTTCCTGAGACACCCCGCGCCGAGCTGCTGGGAAACCCCTCCCGCTGCAGCATACATCACTGCATGGAGTTTATTCCCGCTGGAGTCTACAATGCGGAAAAAAAAGTCTTGAGACTCGTCACCCAACGTTTAAGCTCCAAAGTTTTTATCAGTCAGACTTCCACTTTGCAAATTGTCTGCTGTATCTCCTTTTATGAGTTTTTGGCCGTTTGACTATCTTTATACAGTGGTTTGCAAAAGTATTCATACCCCTTGAACTTTTCCATATTTTGTCACATTACAAC
>NW_013952700.1:535144-547125 GCF_001266775.1 Austrofundulus limnaeus
CTCCCTGCTAATCAGGAAGAAACCTCCAGCAGAACCAGGTTCAGGACAGGAGACCATCTGCCTCGACTGGCTGGTTGAGGGACAGGAAAGAGACATAGACAAACAGAAGAACTGGTCCAGGACTGGTCCAGGTGCACATACTTCTGGAAGACAAAGAAAAAACATGATAGAAATAATTACAATAAACATGTAGAGAAGAGAGACTAAAGACAACAGCAGAGTGAAGAAATGTGCTCAGTTTGTGCTCCAGCAGTCTATAGCAGCAGAAATGAAGAATAATTCAGGAAACCTAAGTCTAACTACATGATTTATCAAAAAGGAAAGTCTTCAGTCTAATCTTAAAAGTAGACAGAGTGTCAGCCTCACGGACAGAAACTGGAAGTTGGTTCCACAAGAGAGGAGCTTGATAACTGAAAGCTCTGAAAGAAAAAAAACAGAAAAACACAATCACATAACTGTCAAATAACAGTTGATTAAAACAAGGATTTGCATAAAACAAACATTGGAACAATATTTTTGTGTGTTTTTCTTTAATTATAATACAAGAAGATTGTTATTCTTTTCATTATGTAACTTTGATTTATAAAATAACTTTTAGTTAAAAGAGAATATAAATCAAAAATATAAAGAACATTGTTATTTTGATTATCTTGATTAAAGAAAATAAAATATGTCTCTTGAGTGAGGTCTTCTGAGACCAAGTTCAAAGACAGGTGGAAATGTTTATTCCCTGTCAGGGTGACCCCTACAGAAGCTACTTTCCAACATGTTGACACCTTTTTTCCTCAGGCTACCAAAGACGCAGGTCAGATTGCCGGTTTGAATGTCCTGCGTGTGATCAATGAGCCGACTGCTGCTGCTCTGGCCTATGGCTTGGATAAAACTCAGGACAAGATGTGAGTAGAAAGGAGAAACGACTGTTAAATGTTCAGCTAAGTACGAACAGTGCTTCTCAGGACTTAAAGCAACATGCTCTGTGTGTTTTCAGTATTGCCGTGTATGATCTGGGTGGAGGTACGTTTGATATCTCCGTACTGGAGATTCAGAAGGGAGTTTTTGAGGTGAAGTCGACAAATGGTGACACTTTCCTGGGAGGAGAGGACTTTGATCAGCACCTCCTCAAACACATAGTGAAAGAGTTCAAGAGAGAGGTGTGCAGTGCACTCACCTTCCTCATTTTACTACTTGTTTTCTTTCTTGTGAAGGTTTTGTTTATGCTCTTGTGTTTTATCTTTGTAGTCTGGGGTGGACCTCATGAAAGACAACATGGCTCTTCAGAGAGTTCGAGAGGCTGCAGAAAAGGCAAAGTGTGAACTGTCATCTTCACTGCAGGTAAAGACCATGAGACATTAGGAAAACAATCAGAATCTCAGATTTTCATGTAACTGTCCAGACAGCTTGTGCCTGGCTCTGTAACTGTGTTTGTAGGTAAAAGGTTTTTACTTGGCTTGAATTGTTTACGTCTCTGACAACAGGCCAAGTCACGTGATCCTCTGAAATTATAACGTGTAATATCTAATAAATTATAGCAGCACAAACCTGCTCAAACGAAGCTCCACAAAATTCAACTAGTTTGGTTCATTTTTGAGTGAGCGGGTGGGATGGTGACCCCTGAATGACCCTTACAAATAATCTTTAATAATAAAAAAACATAGCAGCTCAAACGAAGCACTAACCACTCTGACTATTTGCCTTTTTTCCTGTAGTTCATTTTTTGGGAGGGGTTGGTTTCACTCAGCTGTGATTGCATCATCGTCAGCTGTTTGTGCTTCAAAGCTGTGTGTGGGAGGAGGGAGACAGGCTTTTGTTTGTTTGTTTTTTTCAACCGGGGGGTTACATAATTTGAAATAACTAAAGGCTTCATGAAACGTAATTAATTTTTATTTGCTGTGTCTGCCAGAGAAAAATGTTTGAGTTGTACTAGGGGCTGAGTGATTACTCTGATTTTGATCTTGATTACAATTTGGGTTGTCAGCGATCATAAAAGCATGATGATCGATCAGTTTTGGGTTGGGCCGTATAATTTCCGTGATGCGAAAAACGCGGACAGAATCCAGTGTAAAACGCAGAATCTCACAGAGTTCACTTAATTTGTGTGAGTTTCTGAGGTATTTTGACCGCTGCTGCTCCCTTTACCTGCCCTTACCTGGTAACAGGCACGCATAGTGAGCTCTCTGAGCTCCCCTCCTGACACAATTTCAATCAAAAAAATCGTGATTATAATTTTTGCAATAAGTGAGCAGCCCTACTCTGAATAAACCAGAAAACAACTATTCTGTAAGAGCTGTTCACGTCTGTTAGGTTAAAAATTTTAATCTTCTAGTTACATAAAATAAGCAAAATACTAGTTGTAACGGCACATGTTATATCCTACATATTTTATATATGAATGAATTTGATCCAGTATAATTAATATAATGATAAAACAAACAAAATATAACAATTATTTTAAAATGAATGCATACAGACATGTGTCGGTCGACCTACAGTGGTTGATACGTGATGCCCCTGCTGTGTTAATGTAGTAGCACAAAGACAAACTCTCATTGGATTTGTTTGTTCATCCTCTTTCAGACTGACATCAATCTCCCCTATCTAACCATGGACGCCTCCGGTCCAAAACATCTCAACATGAAACTGACTCGTGCTCAGTTCGAGGGGATTGTGGCCGACCTGATCCGTCGTACCGTGGCGCCCTGTCAGAAGGCCATGCAGGATGCTGAGGTGTCCAAAGGAGACATTGGTGAGGTGCTGCTGGTAGGAGGCATGACCCGAATGCCCAAGGTAAGCATCTGCATGCAGAATGACTTACATTTGATATCTGAAAAATTTTTGTGAACTTGTACTGGACAAATGGAGACGAGTCTAAATCAGGGGTCCTTAACGTTTTTGACCTCAGGGCCCAGTTTATTGAACATAAAGTGACACGAGGCCCAGTCAGACATTACCAATGTATGGATCAAAATGATAATTATTCTAAATCTTTGTTTAATTTTTATTGTATTTACATCATAACTAAACTATCATAACTAAATTAAATACACTTACATTTTAAAAGTAAAACTCCTGTCAAATAATCACAAGACATGATTTTGACAAACATTTTTATATTGTAACCTGCCCATAACAATTATTTGAACAAATACAAAGGTCAGTCAACAGACCACTCAGGCTTATCAACACAAAAATATATATATATTTTTAGCATAAACAATAACAAAATAGACAATTCAAAAAATAAAATTGTGGGCATAAAATAAATACATTCTTTAATATATATGTTTCAAATAAAAAAATGTCAAAATAAATTTGATAAAGTACAAATGAAAATAAAGAATTTTTAAACTTTTGCAACCAGAAGCTGCTCTTCATATTAGTGACAAACAATAACAGTAACAACCGGGGATCAAACCCACGGCCTTCTTGCTGTGAGGCGTCGGTTCTGCCTCTTAACACATTATTTTTCATACAAATATTTTCAAACAGCACTCCCAAAGTATTCATAAACACATCACAGCTATGTTTACATCATCTACATCCTTCCAGTTTTTTTTTAAATCATCTTACAGTCTGTCCAAATCTCTTTTTTATGTGTTTTATCATTTTCTTATTTACTGTAGCTGCTGCCTCACTGCATTCATATTTTTTATAAAATGTAAAAACTGGTAGATGATCACTTATATCAGTCTTGAAAATACCACTCAACACCTCCATTTCTTACGTTGGTAAAAGTATCAATCACTGTTGCACTTTGTGCTGTGATTCTTAAAGGATAAAGACTCGAGCTACACATCGAGTTTATAAAAGTATATACATTGAGTTTATAAAAGTATATACATCGAGTTTATAAAAGTATATACATCGAGTTTATAAAAGTATATACATCGAGTTTATAAAAGTATATACATCGAGNGAGTTTATAAAAGTATATACATCGAGTTTATAAAAGTATATACATCGAGTTTATAAAAGTATATACATCGAGTTTATAAAAGTATATACATCGAGTTTATAAAAGTACTGTTTATATCGTACACTTCTTCCTTTAGTATGAAGTTGTTTCAGACATCTTATTTGTCCCCTCCTGAACTCATCTAAATCCTTCAGCTCTTATTTTTAGCCTGATGCTCTTCTTTTACTCTGATAAAAACTTTTCCATTTTGTGTCAAATTTGCTATTTTTTTTAAACAACTTGAACAATTTTCAGTGTTTTTAAGTTTAGTAATTAACAAATCTGTTCTTGTATATCGCTTCAGATCATCCAGCCTTTGTTCGAGTTCAGCCATCTTTTTTCCTCTATCCTAACTTATAACGTTCAACTGCTTCACTTCTTGAATCAACCCAGTCAAAGTTCATGCTGTGTTGTCAGCTGTGCCTGAATAAAGCGTTTTCTTAAAGACACGTTACTCTCTGCAGGTCCAGCAGACAGTCCAGGACCTATTTGGACGAGCTCCCAGCAAGTCTGTTAATCCTGATGAGGCTGTTGCCATAGGAGCAGCCATCCAGGGTGGCGTTCTCGCTGGTGATGTCACTGACGTGCTGCTTTTAGATGTCACTCCACTTTCTCTGGGGATTGAAACTCTGGGGGGTGTCTTCACAAAACTCATCAACAGGAACACCACCATCCCCACCAAGAAGAGCCAGGTATGTTCAGCTGCACCTCAGCTCTGTTTCTGATGGGTGCGAGCAGGAAGGGACCACGTAATCACTGTTCATCTTCTGCAGGTGTTCTCCACAGCAGCTGATGGACAGACACAAGTGGAGATCAAGGTGTGTCAGGGGGAGAGAGAGATGGCATCAGACAACAAGTTGCTGGGTCAGTTCACACTGGTGGGAATCCCCCCTGCTCCTCGTGGAGTACCTCAGATAGAGGTCACCTTTGATATCGACGCCAACGGCATTGTCCACGTGTCAGCCAAAGACAAGGGCACAGGTCGCGAGCAGCAAAGTAAGTGTCAGCAGTCAAGTCAACATCCATTACTAATTTATATTTATTTTTTCTCCTCACATTTCAACATGGCTGTAAAGTTGAGCCTCTTCTTAAACCTCTTTGCATTCCTTCAACAAGCACTTAAGATGATCTACCATTAAGGAACAAGCAAAAACTTCATGCTTGTAAAATGCCTAAAAGTCTTATTTCAGTTATAACAAACAGACAAACAGTGCTAAAATCTGAGGGGCTTTTCACAAAGGTCTCAAATGACTGAGACTTGGTAAAAAGTTACATTTGTGCTTGTCTCTCTCTCTCAGTTGCGATCCAGTCATCAGGAGGCCTGAGCAAAGATGATATTGAGAACATGATCAAGAATGCTGAAAAGTATGCGGAGGAGGACAGGAGGAGAAAAGTACGACTGGTTATATTGAATGCTGTACCCCAGTAGATTCAACAAGTTTATCCCCCATCTGGTTTATTTCTGTTGACAACAGAATAACACCTGGAGCTCTTTTCTTTTTGTTGTAGGAAATGGTGCAGGCTGTCAACGATGCTGAGAACATAATCCATGACACAGAGTCAAAGGTAGAGGAGTTCAAGGACCAGCTTCCTGCTGATGAGGTACAACTGCATTAACTATAAAGTTTGAGTATTTAAAGACACGATAAAAGATGCAAAGAAACATGTACCTTATAAGATTATTGCATCAAAAAGATTTCCTGTGGTTGAATTGTAGTAAAAAGTAATTTTCTTAGATTTTAAACAAATCAAAATGGAAGTGAAACCAAAAATTCCAGGCTGGGCATATAAAACTGTTGCCTGCATCTTGTTAATGTTGAATCATTTTGTGCCCTGATGGTTGCTCCCATATTTATGATTTCATCTACTGCTGTTCACTTTTAAAAATGTAGAGGCAAACTGGGACAAGTTTCTTTATTTTTTAAATTGATGTGATATTTAGACATGAATGTTTGGAGGTGTAGCCCCGCATGTTTTCTGCCATAAAGATGTTCTGTAGTTTATAGCTTTGCAGACGTACAGGAATTTTATTAAAGATTCAAAGTCACCTGTTTAGGGCTGCAACGATTTATCCATTAATTGACGACTAATCGATTATTAAAATGGTCGATGACTAATGTAGGGGTCACCTCGAGTGAAGAAATAAGATTTACTGCCGCGGACAGGCCTGACGAGAGGACAGGAACTCTGTCACAAACTGAACTCTATTTAGGCCATGACAGGTCATTCTAACCGTGGAAGAGAACCCCTCAGTTCTCTTAATCAGATAATGGACAGAACTATCTCTTCTGTTCGTGATTCATTTGTTATTTTAATAATCTATTTTTTTTTCTTTTTTTTTTTTTGTTCTTTACTTTGTTTTTATCTCCAAACTGCTTTGACACCTTCCACTGCCACATCTGCCTTTCTGTCGTTGACACACATGCACAGTAGTGGTAACTGGGGTAGGCCGTGGACGTCACAAGACATTATACAGACAGGCTCTGGTATCATGGCTACCTGACAACAGAGCTCAAAGTGTGGGATCATTTTAAGAAAATGAAAGAGAAACCTGTGTAATATCTGCAGAGCAGAACTTACCTTCCACAGCAGTTATTTTTAGTTAGCATATAGCTAAACTCTAACCATGGTTATATAATAACAGCTGCATTCTGACGCAATAAGCTCTATGTTTTATATTCAATTAACGTTTGATCTGATTAGTCGACTAATTGAAAAAAATAATCAGATTAATCGATTATAAAAATAATCTTTTGTGGCAGCCCTTGGGTCAAACAATGTTTTAGTCAAACAGAACCAACAAGAATGAAACAAAAAGTAAAGAATTAGAGAAAAAATGTTAAATGTAAATAAATTCTCATTATAATAAATTAATAATAGTTTTACATCTAAAAATCATGTTTTATTATTTTAATCTGTTTTCCTCATTCAGCAACCTATTAAATTTCTATGTTTCATGTAGGACAAATACACATTTTTTTCAGTCAGTATTTAATACAGCTGGTAAAATAAATAGTTAAAATATGTATTATGTGCTTCAGTTTTTTAATGCAGGAGATTATAAAAAAATCCTTCATTTTATGGGAAGACCCTCTTGATTCAAGAGAAAACTCCGTTTTTTTAAGAAAATGGCTGCTTATTAATTAATTGTTAATCAACAAGATAAATTAACTTCAGATTAATTCATTATCAATAACTTGCATCCTTAAGGAGTTAACTCAATTTATATCTACTCATATTCATGTAATTAAGCATTTTAATGATTTGGCCGATTAATCGAAAAAATAATCAGCATATTAATCGATTATTAAAATAATCATTGGTTGCAGCCCTACACTTGTTTGACTCACAAAAAACAGATAAATTCCTGTAAGCATTTTGTTTTCACAAATTAGTTCAGCAGCCACAGCTTAGTGAGCTCAACTATTGTCAAATGATTCAAAGATGGTAAATTTGCCTAATCCCAGTATAGTTCATACATTCTTACCAAACCGTATGTGCAGGAAAAATAATTTGTGTTGCATGTTTTGTACCTTGGGTGGTTTTCTTCATTAACGTTTCCCTTTTTTTTTTTTCTTTCCTTGTTTCAGTGCACCAAGCTGAAGGAGGAGATCTCAAAGGTTCGGGAACTTTTGGCAAACAAGGATTCAGAACCTGCTGAAAAGATCAAACAGGCAGCCAGCAGCCTGCAGCAGTCATCGTTGAAACTTTTTGACATGGCCTATAAGAAGGTAGGAAGCGTGGTTAGAAGCTGTGTGGAAATGCATGCAAATCTGACACACACTGACTTCCTCCATGTTCCTGCAGATGGCAGCAGAGCGCGACAGCAGCAGCAGCAGCAGCAGTAGCAACAGTTCATCAGAAGGAGAGAAGAAAGAAGGCCAGCAGTAGACCTGATTGTCATGAAGTCTGTGACAAAGACTTGTGATCTAAAAAGGCCGTCTACATGGAGAGGGTGGCAGTTGTGTCGGTGGTATAATCTACTGTGTTTTGGCAGTAAAATTCTGTGTAGAAAAGATACATCATGCTTCTGTTAGACAATATTTTGTCTTTAATTTAACTATCTTTACACAATGTTCTATTATTTTTACAAAGTCTGTTCAGTATGGGTGTATTTTTCCCTCCAAGAGTTGTTCCCTCAGCACCACTGATCTTTTAAGGCACATCAGCTGGTTCATCACCCTTCCTTCAGTCTGCTGTAAAATATTGCCCAGTGTCTGAGTGTTGCTTCATCTGAGCTGGAGAGATGATAACCTATATTTGAATAAAATAGTTTTTTTTTTTTTAGGTCCACATATCTTTACTGTCAATGAAGAAACTTGTAATTTTCTCCCACCTCTCAGCCACAACATTGGAGTTAACAAGATGAGATTGTTCCTTAGTTGCAAAGATATGCAATAAATGTCTTTAGTAGTGTCCACATGGGGTGAACACCCCCCCCCCCCCCCCCAAACAAAAAAAAAAGCAAAAGTGTGTTCATAACTACAGACTCCGCGAGGGAACATGGGGGGTATTTTTTTCTTTTGCATTCCCTCGCAATACTTTTGCGTTCTCACAATATTGTTTTGCATTCCCATGCAAAAGTTTGTTTTGTATATGTACTGCATTAAATCAGACTTTTATTTTGAAATATCCAGTTACCAAAACAGGATGTGTCGCCACAAGTTTGTGAAATTGATGTTGTGTGGCTGCACTGTGTTAAAATATCAACATATGACATACTTCCATGCGTGGCTGTGTGATATATTCATTCTGAAGCTGAATTAAAGCAGTGGGCTAACTCACTAATGGTGAACATGTGAGTTTGTTAATAAACTAGCAGGCACAACAGTGTTTAACGACTTTTGCGAGGGAACGCATAAAGAAAAAAAATCCCCCATGTCCCCACGCGGGCTCAGTACACAACTTGCCTCTTGTGTGGCTCGCTTCAACTTCATCAAAGCTGAAGTACTTACAAGTTTTGTCTCAATGCAGGAGTACTGTGTGTGTGTGTGTGTCCTGTATTTTGTGTGCCCTTCAGACCATCTACAAGCTTTGTGTTTGTCCACATGATTTTAAGACAAAGTAACAGATTCTGACCTTTGGCAAAGCAAACAGAAATCTGAAAATATTTTCAATCTATTGTAATCTTCACCACTAGACTACATTATTATATAGACTTATTGCTCAGTTCAGGAAGAGTTGGAGCATTGTAAGGTTAGAAACATAAACCTGGACGTCTTTTTCATTTGAATAAAATGTCACAAAGTTTCTGTATTGATAACTTGTTGGTACTTAAAATGAGTCGTGCTGGTCTAATGAAGAGTCAATTATGTCTTTTCTTGGTGGAGGATGGAATTGTGAACATTTAGGGCCAAAACTGTTGCAGTCTTTTCTAATAAAATCTGAAACATTGATTGGTTCTGTAAGTGTTTAAATTGTGAACTTTTAATGTCTGTCTTTGTTTATCACACTCCAACAAAAAAGCAGATTAAAAATGTCTGCCTGTTTGTTGACTGGTTGAAAAGTGGAAAGAATTCACATTTTGCATTAAGATGATTACTTAGAACCATAAGAACGTTCTAAGTAGAGTAGGGCTGCCTCGATTAATCGTAACTAATCGATTATTAAAATAATTGATGACTAATATAATAATTTATCTTTTTTTTTTTTCTTTGTTTTTCTCCAAACTGCTTTGACACCTACTGCCACATCTGCCTTTCTGTCGTTGACACACATGCACAGTAGTGGTAACTGGGGTAGGCCGTGGACGTCACAAGACATTATACAGACAGGCTCTGGTATCATGGCTACCTGACAACAGAGCTCAAAGTGTGGGATCATTTTAAGAAAATGAAAGAGAAACCTGTGTAATATCTGCAGAGCAGAACTTACCTTCCACAGCTATTATTTTTAGTTAGCATATAGCTAAACTCTAACCATGGTTATATAATAGCAGCTGCATTGTGATGTGATAAGCTCTATGTTTTATATTCTATTAACGTATGATCTGATTAGTCGACTAATTGAAAAAAATAATCATTTGTGGCAGCTCTAAAGTAGAGCTTCAAAATGCAAAAAGAAGAAAAGGGAGTGAGTGAAAAATAAAATCATCTGAGAAAGCATTGTATTGCAATATTAAACTGAATTAGGCTGATCAAAAGTTTAGGAGCACAGCATTTAAAAGCCCAAATGTCAAATTTACTCATTTAGCACATTAAAACAAAAGCCTGACCAAAGTGCTTTACAGTCCAGTCAAGACTTGGATAAAAAATAAAACTAAATGCAGGAATACTATGATAAAGAAAGCACCAGCTGAACCTCAAACTCAGTCTTAATCAAAAGGAAAGTAATGAGTTGGGTCTTCAGCAAAGATTTAAATCACCAACGGTCAGCAGGCCGAACATTAAGACATAGACTTTTCCACAGCTTTAGAGCAGCAAATGCAAAGAGTCTGATCACCTCTGGATTTTATTTTTGATCTAGGAACATTAAAAAAAAAAAAAAATGGTAGATCCATCTAACTGGAGTGTAGATGTTAGTTTTTCTCAGTTATAACACAAAACCCTGTTGTCTGAACCCATTTATTAAAATGGCCTGCACCCTGTTATCAGAACTCTCAGCATGTTTCACCCAGTTAGACACAACATGCAGATCTATTTTCACCACTAAAACACGTTTTTCTCTTTGATTCACATGGGTTCCAAAATAATTAGCACAAGTGAGACACAAATAAAGCACTGCTGTCTGAACTGAAACACAACAACTCAAAATAGATCACACTTGTTTCTAATGATGTGAACAAACCAGTACAAACCAGTACAAGGAGCCCTGGGGCCTCATGGATGAACGGTGCGTACGCACAAAACAGTTGTGTGCCAGGTTGTGCACCCACATTGGGATGTTTTTAAATGTCACCTGCCGTGAGAATGTGCAGCAGCCACACAAAGTTATTCAGTCGACAGTTTTAACTCACAAAGTCATGAATCTGACCTGAATCCACAGAAATATGACTTTGTTGTGTTTTCTAGATGTAAGGAGCGTCTGAACACGCTGTTAGATTTTTATTTTAGTTTGAGTTTTTATTGTTTAAACTGAACGATCATGAAACTGAAAATCATTTAACCTCAGACAAAGAAATAGATCAGCCTAAAAATGATCAAAGAACCTCAGTCCAGTCTGTAAACTGTAAAGTTTTTACATTGTTGTCATGCAGTTGGAAACACAGGCTGAGCTCAGGCCTGCAGAGTGCGCACACAGCTGAGGGAAATATAATGTGTGAATTGTCTAAGAAACATTTTAATTCAAACTGAGAAAAAAACATTGTCAACCTGTGATGATTCCTCAGCTCCACAAGATGCAGACAATAGATTTGTTGCTGCGTAAAGTTGTGCGTAATTTGTGGAACATTGTCAACTGTTCTGCAGGGTGATATCACCACAAGAAGAAATGAGGACAGTGTGTTTGTTTGTTTGTTTGTTTGTTTGTATCACACCAAACAAATTACAGTCAGGTATTTGACTGTAGTTCAGAGTCGAGCCAAACTCACAGTTCCTCTGTGTTTACTGACGTTTATTAAAGACGTGTAAAGGTGGAAATGTCTCAGCCTCGTGCACCGCTGAAGACAGCAGCTTCACACACACGCGTACACACCAACACCCACACACCTTTGCGAGTGGCAAAGTCATTTTTACGCCCCACTACTTATTTAGACAGTTTTCTCACTCATTCTCCATTTAATGTATAATTTTCCTGCATCTAAAAATCATTTCTGATCCCACAGAGAGGACAATCTGAGGAGAGCCTCACACGCTGGATACATTTACATCTATTTTACATGTTGAAATGGAGGCGTGTCAGGGGAGGTGTCTCATGTGCGCTAAGTTCCACTTTCATTGGGATGTGTAAAGGAAAGGTGCGCAGGAACCTGCATGCACAGGGTTTTATACATCTGAATTTTTTTGGTGCGGCGCTCTTTTCTAAATTTGTCCGTATGTCAACTTTTAGTGTGAAAGCTGCACAATCCTTTATGCATGAGGCCCCTGATGCT
>NW_013952700.1:548740-552975 GCF_001266775.1 Austrofundulus limnaeus
ATACGTATATATATATACGTATATATATATATATATATCCTTTTTTTTGTTGTTGTTGTTCACTTGTTTCTCTCCTCCTTAGCCTGCACAGATTTTAGACAAAACCATTGATCCCAGTGAATATGTTGCACGCGTTGACAAACAGATCCTGACTCGAAGTGATCACTCTGGGATTATGTGAAGACATTAATGGGCTCGTAAGTTTCAAAACATTACAAGCATGTGTGTGTGTGTGTTAAATAAAATTTTATGTAGTGAAATTACTATTTTTTCTATTGCAGATCCTGAACTTATGTCTGAAAGCCGTTGAGAAAATGTCTAAAAACAAAGTTGGTAAATGAAGAGTAGATTTATTCCATATTTCATAGTTAGGAGACACAGCAAATAAATACAGGTTTGGTATAATCTGTGCTCATGAGATGACAATTATTGTAATGCTTGTTAATGGATCTTAAGGAAGCATAAAGAAAAAAGACATAACTCTTAACAGGTGTAATGTTTTTTTTTTCCTCCAGGATGTTAAAAGTTTTTGCAGGAAACAGTCATGTGATCTAAACCTGGTTTCCACCTCTTTCACTGGATCCAACACCACATCTCCCAGTACATGATTTTAACCAGTTTACTATCTGCTTTAGTTGTCAGTTGTTCTATGATGTATTCATTTTTAATGTAATTTTAAGTCGCAGGCATCAAATCTGGACTGGATTCTGATTGCTGTATGGGTCCTGGACATTGGACGCTGTGTTAGCAACATTTTTATTTTATTATCAAGCTTTATTATTCATGCATTAGTTGTTAAGACTTCCTTTTTTTGTTTTTTTCCTCTGTAGTAGTTTTCACCATCAGTGGCGTATTTTTTCAGATTCTGAATGCTAAACATAGGGAGATTTTCTTCCTTGTATCTGTGGCACTGGCTTCAGACATCAAAACCACATCAAAACATTAAGGCTTTACTGGAATGAGTTGGACAATGGCATGTGTTCTGAGTTCAGATGTCCGGGTCTGTTAACCAGAAGATAAGGTTCGGCATTAATCTTACTCTAGGTTATGTGTAACAAAATACTCCAGTTACTTCTTTAGTAACTGTAAAGTTATATTATGGTTAACACAATCAAAATACCTGAATCTGTTATGCAGCTTTATTTTCACATGGAATGGGTTAAAGCTGAACCATCTGTTCTGTCTCACATCTTTCATCTTCTGTTGGGGTTGTGACATTTTGACCCTCATACATCGTTTGCACATTTGTTTAATGAAGTGTTATTTAAATCGAAGAGCTAATCAGATAATTTCATTGTGCCCAGTACAATGACAATAAAGGTCCATTTTATCACAAATCTGATATCCTGTTTTTTAAAACTTGGTTGGATTATAGCAAAGTTATTGGTAAATGGTACTGAACTTATAGAGCGCTTTTCAAGTCCTTCTGGACCCCAAAGCACTTTACACTAACAGACATTCACCCATTCACACACTGATGGCAAGCTACATTGTAGCCACAGCTGCCCTGGGGCACACTGACAGAGGGGGGCTGCCATGCACCGGTGCCACCGGACCCTCTGACCACCATCAGTAGGCAAGGTGTGTGAAGTGTCTTGCCCAAGGACACAATGACTGAGACGGCTGGACGGGGGATTGAACCAGGACCTTCCGGTTCCAGGACTCCCCTAACCACTCCGCCAGAGTTGGTAGTTAAGGTTCCTCTCCCCCTAACTTTGATGGTCACAATGGAAAAGGGGTGTGACCAAAAGTGGTCCCTGGTGGGCAGTCAGACCCAACTTTTTCTGTTAACATGACTTTTCTGAAAGAGTGTATCCCATGGACTATGATCCAGTCTGAACCAGAACAATTTCATCTTATTGCTATTGTTTTTCTTTAGCGTTACAATTACCTGAAATTTATACAGTAAATGACAACTTTTGTTAAGCTGCCAGGCTTCCCTTGCAAAAGATTCTTAATCTGAATGGGATTAAATAAAAGGTTTAATAAAATAAAATAATTAAACGGAGGCTCAGGTGTGTCATAATTTCACTAAAACTGTAAAAAAATGTTTTTCATTTAGAAAATTCAGATGGATTTATAAGCAATTTTATTTCAAATACAGATATAAAATTACAAAAAACCCATTAGATTACTGTAATACAATATGCAGTAATACTTTTTTAAAATAAATGACAGTACATAAACAGTAAAATAACAGTACAATGCTGGTGTCTAGTGTAAGTCATTTACTATTTTATTGTAATCCAATTTACAGTAATATACTGTTAATATAAAGAGCAGTAAATGTTCTGTAAAAACAGTAAACGACTGGCACCCCTGCTGACAGCCTTTCCTGTTTTAATTTTTATTTTATCTTTTAGTGAAAACCCTTAGTGTAGTATTTATATCTGAAATGCAGTTGAATCCTCAGCCTTGGACTGAGCAGCCATCCTGACATGACTTCCTTCAGCTGGAACAACCTATCAGCAGAAATAAAAAATTAAATTAATGCTCCTCTACAGACTAAACATGAACAAGCTGCATGTTTCAGGTCTTCAGTCAGGTTCTAGTAAACTTTGTTTTTACTGAAACCTGTGCCAAAGTCATGAGTTTCTGTCCCAATCCTTTGATTCCACAGCAGAGGAGAGAAATCTCTGCAGTGGCAGTACTTCGTTGGGTCATTTCTTTACAGCCATATCCTGACACTCACCTGTTCATTACCAGCTCCAACTTCAGGAGGTACCGCCCAAAATGGGCCCGCTGCTGCTTCTCATGCTGCTGAACAGAGAGAGATTCATGAACGGACCAGAACCACAATCATTATGTATATATTTGGGCTGCCACAGGCTCAGGATGTTTGGTTCATCAGGATTTATCAGCATGATGTGTTTTACTCTTCAGTCATCACAGCTCTCAGCAGCACAGCTTTAATACAGATAAAGACTCACCTTCACAGGTTCTGTCATCAGAACCACCATGTTTCCTCTAAGGCCAGTACAGCCTGTCAACAACAGGAAAATATCAACATCAGCTTTGTTTTGTCTAAAACAACAGGGCCGAGCACAGAGTTACACAACCTCAGCATGTGATGTACAGCCCTGCACTAGGCCTGTCCTGACGTGGGACCAGGACAGACCACTCTCACTGGGCCATGCTCTGCAGCACCTCAGCAGCACTCCCTCTAAAACAGAAGCAGCGCTGCCGAACGCAAGTAGAGACGTTCTGTCCCAGCTCTGTAACACCAAACCAGTCAGGAGGAGACTGGTCAGCTGACTGAGAGCTGAGGAGAGGACAGGGAAAACAACCGCTATAATAATAAACTCACCAGGAACAAAGACTCATCATGGTGGTCTTGTTTGTTCAGCAGGGGGCTTCCATGATAACACATCCAGGATCAGGTTCCTAAAACAACAATTCAAAACAGATCAGATCCAGCAACAGGTTCTGTGGGTTTTACATGACATCATCATTTGTCTAACTTAAACTACAAATGTGGATCTGAAATCAATCATACATGTAACAATTTACAGTTAAAATACGCATTTAAAATGTGTTTATTAAAAAAATGTTTAATTTACTGTATTTATTTGTATAATACTGAAATTAACTCTAAAATCATAAAGTGGGGGGATAGTTTTACACACAAGTTCGATAGTTAGATTTTTAATTCTTTTTAAGCTCAGAAAATGAGTTTGATACTTTAGTCTCACAGTTCGATACTTTTTCAATACAAAAGAGAAATGTCCATGCCCCTTTTAACTTTTAATTTATTTATATTAATTATGAACATTTGTTTAACCTCAAAAATACAGTTTTTAAATTAAATGTTGCTGAAACAGCAAGTTTCTCAGTGGATCTGCGCTCAAAAATGCAGCCTAGGTGGAGTAGTTGAACACAGATCCACTGATCCTTCAACACAGAGCATCTTCAGAAGACAAGCTGATGAAGCAAATTTTTAAAATCTGTATTGTTCCATACGGGTACATGTATTGTTGCACCCCTAATAATTAAATAAATAAATAATTATTAGGGGTGCTACATGTACCCGCATCGAACCGTTCAAAAACAGTGCTTTAGGTTAAATACACACTTGTATGGAACAATACAGATTTATAAAATTTATTTTATCAGCTTGTCTTCTGAAGATGCTCTGTGTTGAAGGATCAGTAGATCTGTGTTCGACTACTCCACCTAGGCTCTAAATAATGTTTTTGAAAGAAATAGTTATTTTAATAGAGAAATCAGTCTAACAA
>NW_013952700.1:553430-555068 GCF_001266775.1 Austrofundulus limnaeus
ACCAGAGCCTGTCTGTATAATGTCTTGTGACGTCCACGGCCTACCCCAGTTACCACTACTGTGCATGTGTGTCAACGACAGAAAGGTAGATGTGGCAGTGGAAGCTGTCAAAGCAGTTTGGAGAGAATAAAGTAAAAAAAAAGAAGATTTGATTATTAAATTAGTCATCAATTATTTTAATAATTGATTAGTTGATGATTAATTGATTTATCGTTGCAGCCCTAATGGTGATATTGATTTTAGGCCATATCGCCCACCCGGCACTCTCAGACACATGGCTTAATGATGAAAGTATAAATAATGTGAATATTGAGGGGTATGAACTTAATCATATTAACAGAAACAATAAAAGAGGTGGAGTAGTAGCTTTACTTATAAGTAAGGAAATAAATTGTAAAATAATTAATAAAAAGTCAGTAATGTTAGATAATATTTTGGTAATGACTACAATTGAAATATTAAATAAAAATTCAAAAAAATATAATAAGTTGTGTATATCAATCACCAGATTCAAATACAAAGATTTTCACCAATCAATCAAATCAATCTGCACCGAAGTGGTTTCACAGGACCTATGAAAGGGTTTTTTATGAGATATGAATTTATTTTTTTTAAGAGCTATGAAAGTTTTATTTATTTATTTATTTTAGGAGCTATGAAAGTTTTATTTATTTATTTATTTTAGGAGCTATGAAAGTTTTATTTATTTATTTATTTTAGGAGCTATGAAAGTTTTATTTATTTTAGGAGCTATGAAAGGTGTGTGAGGATCGTTGAACCACGTGACGACACGTCGCCTGTCAGCGACCACACTGCCTGCTACTCTTTGGTTGTGTATTTGCTGTGGGGGTCGGACCGCAGCGGAGCTGCATGTAAAGAAACCTACAAAACAACCAGCGACTACACCAGGTTAGTTTAGATATGATAAACAACATTATTAGTATCCGTACTGACATTTATTCGCTCATGGTTTGAGGTTCTTCGATATTAGCTTCTTATTACTCAAATCACAATAATGAGTATTGTTGTGTCCATTTGACGACAAGTAGCAGTAAACTGTACAAATAAAATAAAATAAAATAAAATAAAAACTTACATACTGACAGCGGTACCTCCACGCTGCCCTCATGTTTCCAGTGGACTGAAAGGCCGAACAGTGCGCGTGTCTGTATTTATAAACTAACCGCCGCTAAGCATTGTGGGAAACCAACTCTACCAAAGATCGTCGCACGAACAGATGTAACACTCATACATGTCAAGTTGTACAGATTGTCCGTAAATCACAAGGATTTTACGTCATTTTGCCGGACGTACACAGCAATCTTACGGATTTTTTTTAAAAGTCTTACAGATTTTTTCAAAACCTCATTTTTAATTTTATCTGACATGTCTCAGCCTTATTTAAAAAACAATAAATAACACCAAATAACCATCTTACAACCTATTCTCATTGGAAATAAGTTCTTCCGCTCTCCTTCCCTCCTGCTCTGCAGCAGGAGTTGTCATGTCTGCAGCCAAACGATTCAAATATAAGACTTTAAATCGCCCGTCTGGGTAAAAAGTCTAGTAAATTTCGCCGCTTTCTGCCTCATTCCGCCGTAAAATGCCCCCCCCACCCTGAGAATGAACTGGCCACCC
>NW_013952700.1:556892-567545 GCF_001266775.1 Austrofundulus limnaeus
AATAAAAATGTATTTAAGTTATTTTGTGCAGTACAAAAGACACATTTGGTATACTTTTTAAATATAAAAATATACAGTAGTACATACATAATGTGTTTGTTTGCAGTGAAAAGTTATGGAGATGATTAAATATTTGTATGATTACATATCTGACTCAAGTCTTGACAAAAATGTTATTTTTATTAAATATATTAAAACACTAAAATGACAAATATAAACTACAGAAAAGCTGTTCAAAATATAAACTGTGTACTGTGACTAAGAACATGGACACAGTGCATAGTGTTATGATTATACTGTGTACTTGTGTGTGGTGGTAAGAGTTATCGTACATTTATCATTAGAGGTGAACTGGTTAATATCTCGTGATATTGATTTTAGGCCATATTACCCAGCCCTAACGTGCACACACACATGCCCAGAGTCAGAACAACTCTGGATGTCTCATCTTCAGAGGGTCACCCCTTCTCTGACTACAGCGGACCAGTCGAGCAGGCAAAGCCCCGGTTGCCTGGTATCCAGCTTGGATGAAGGATTGTCCCCTGAGAACCAACACCCAGAGTCAAACCTCTCAGTTGTTGATGTTCCTCCTGGTACCACTCAGCAGAAACAAGGGTAAGGTGAACGTTTGCTGGTGACAAAAGGTTGCTCAGTGGAGTTGATTCTTATCTTTGTGTGAGCTTGATAAATCTAAACGTTTCCTCTTCCTAAATGAATTAAACTAGGACCTGGTTTAAATTCTCATCTTAAGAAAACTTCTCCTTATTCCAGCCTCAAAACCCCTTTTAGTGTTTATTTGTTTGTTTGTCTTTGTTTGTTTTATGTGCTCCCTGGTCATTGCTCTAATATTTCAGTATTAACCTGGTTCCACATGTAATTATTTCATACTTGCCATAGCGTGTAAATACATTTAATCAGTAAATAAATGACCCATGGAGAACTGGTCAACAGAAGCTAATGTCTGATTTTTGTGTTTTGATAAAAGTTTTATTAACTTGATAAGAAATAACTCATTATTAATTTGGGTAATGATTTATTGTGAGACTGATTATGGTAAAAATTACAGTTTTCCTTCTCTTTCCTGTGTACTAATAACAAAATAAAAGGGAAGTGGTGCCTCAAGGAAAATATAATTTATGAATTTAATAATCCATAAATTATCAGTAGACATAACCATTGTTTAGGTTGTCTGAGACAACCTATTTTCATTTCGGACAACCAGATCCTGTCTCCTGGTTGTTCGGTGGACAACAACAAAAAAAAGACCTTGATTAAAGTTCTCTGCCGCAGGTGTCCGTCATTTGTAAAAATGAAAGGGAGAAAAAACTTGGTAAAGCCGAACAGAACACTAAACTGTAACTTTTAATAAGGTCATGTACACAGTATACTCCTATTTAAGTGAAAATATTTGACCTATGAGCAGAAAGAAGTTTATGAATGTTGGGTAAACTCTAGATTTTATTAGCAACATTTTTGCTGCTTTATCCCTGAGTCTTAAATACTCTATTTCAAAGAAGAGAATGAAGTTTTATTCATGCAGATCCTGTCAACCAGTCTGACTGAGAACAATTAAATATAATAAACTTTGTCTACAGAACAATATACTTGTTAAATTACATTTTTCTTGAGATGTTTTGGACAACCAAAATGTTTTGCGGACAACCAGGTTTTATCAACAGGTTGTCCGCTGGACAACCTGAAAAGTATCCTTATTTCTACCCCTGGTAATATACCCAAAACCCCTACGCAGGCATTATCTTTGATTTAACAAATGCATAAACATTCTTAGTTAAATGAAAAATAAATCACGAACAATGGAGATTATTCTGTCCATTATCTGATTAGGAGGAAGAGAAGTTCTCTTCCACGGTTAGAATGACCTGTCATGGCCTAAATAAAGTTCAGAGTGGAACAGTTTCTGTCTTTTTTGATGGCTCATCCGAGGCCTGCTTTAGAGGCAGAAATTCTTGTTTTCCCACTCGAGGTGACCCCTACACGATACAGGAACTGTTGTGAACTGACAGCGATGCAACAAACTGTGTTTATAAGGAACACTATCTATCAACGGGACAAGTCTGCCAAAAGAATCTCTGATCTTTTGCGGTTCGTCTTCATTCTTGCAGCTTCAAGCCTAAAGAAAGGTTTCTGCCATGTGGGACCATTTTGATCTCATATCCATACAACCCCTTACGCACATGTGCGGGGTGGGAGTGTCGAATCAAGAAATGTGTGACACGCAGGAGACTGAGCTTTTCCACAGTTTCCTTTTATTTAACTTTTTCAACATGGTTACAGTTTGTTTTGTTTTACATCGATGGGACTTTGTCTACCTTTCCCTGTGACTTTTAAAGTGAACTGTGAGGAAATCGTAGTATCTAAGGACTTGATCCAGTGATGATGATGGAGCAGAGAACCACTCTGTCATCACGGAAGTATCAGGAGAAGCAGGACTTTGTACAGTGAGTCGTGATAAAATCAGAAAGAATCATAATTTACAGACTATTTACATATTTTGTTCAGTCATATGTTTCCAACATGTCAGTTTCATTAACGTTTCCTATAATGCTTTGATTTACATTCTGTATGCTGCAGGTTGTAGCAGCATGTTGTTGCACTGTACAAAACAGAAGAACATTAAAAAAAAACACACACTGACACAGCAGGAGTCATCTAAATGTCAACCAGCAACACTGAGTGGAGTGGTGAAGTCAAAGTTCTGTTGATAAAAGATGTAATGCAGAAAAACAGAAAAAAAAAAACTAAAGAAAAAGAAAACATAAAAGGCAACAGAACTCCCCACATGGAGTTTGAAACACTTAATGCATGGAAACAAAATAGAACAAAACTTTTTATGGTTCTGGTTTGCTCCATAACTAAGTACTTCAGCTATTTTGAACCAACAAGATTAAAATAAATATATTACCTGTTGCAGATAGCTTTTTGAACAGTTTCAGATTGGATAAAAATAGTTTAATTTTGACAGAACAGATGAGCTAACAGTCCAAACACAACTACAACTGAGACATGGCAACACTGATGCTATATAAATAAACTGAACTAAAAAAACTGGACTAGTTCCATCTTCAAACAGTTCCAGTCTCGAAAATGTCATAAAAAACACTAAGTTTTATGGTAAAAAAAATGGCAATAAAATGTAGTACAGCAGAAAACCATTTGGGTCCTTGATGTGTTTAGACTAGCCATTAGCCCATCAGTTCTGTTGGAGGTTTAAACAGAGGCCGTTCTTCACAACAACAGATAAGGTTTGAATTAATCATATTTTTTTACACATAATTCCACTTTAAAATGACCAGGCATGTCTCTTTGACCCCAGTCCAACAGGCTTTTCTCACAAACCTGAAAGTTATTTTTAGACAGTAAAGAAAAAAGATTCTAATTACAGATCTGAACTAATAACAAATATTGTGTGTGGTTACAAACACCTGAATCAAAAGGTTAAAACATAAACTGAAAGTTAAAGGAGGGGAATTTAAAAGTCCTGTCCCACTAAAATCAGAATCAGAATCGTTTACTGTCATTCACACACAACATCAAGATGCAGTGCAGAATGAAATTTGCAGTTTGGAACATCTGTGCAGAGAAACACACACATGACAAACATGGAGGAACGAATGTCCAGGGTCTTTCGCAACTTAATGCGCTACCTTTGCAGTTTAGAATACACACAATAGGAAGGGTGAGTTAAAAAAGAGCTTTGATCCTGTGTTTTATACAGAAAAACACACAAACATACGCTCAAAAAAACTACTCTGCATACAATGAAGTCAGCTGGGGGGTGGGGGGTCAAAACACATGGTATGGGGAAGGGTTCAGCGGAGCCGGTGACATCCAGGGTAGTACTCCATGTTGGAACCTATCAGAAGACTTCCAGAGTCCAAACAAGTTGTTTTCAGTCAAAGCACAAGTCACTAGAGTTCAGTTCTCTGTCTCCACCCAACATGGCCTTCAGACCGATCCAAGCACAGGCGAAGCGGGTCGGGATGGGGGGGTAAAAATCATTTGTCCTTGATGATGTGTGTCACAGACAGAGACAATGTGTAAAGTTAGTTTCATTTTCTTTGAATACATTATTGCTCTGGATTTTAGCTGACTGAGTTCTGACGTTGAAGTTCTTGTTCTGAAAACATTGTTCTGGCAGAACTTAAAGGGTTAACTCCACGGTTTCAGAACTGCTGACTGACCGAACAGAAGACACCTGAATGTTTTTTCTTGGTTTCTGAAAACGTTTCAGCTCTCATCCAAAAGGCTTCAGGTTGAAAGTTTCGTTGTGTTTTCTTTGACTCTGCAGCAGCTGAGCTGCAGTGATCCACGAGTTGTTCTGGACAGACTCAAACATGGTGACCAGTAGAGAACCTGAAACCATGAATCAGTTCTCATGAACCGTTGGCTCCATGATGTGAGACGCTGTGTTTCCGTCACACCACTGTACTGATGCCGCTGTTCTTGGGTTTGGTGGGAGGTGGCGAGGGGCCGTGGTTGAAGGAATATGCTGGTTGGCTGTGAGATGATGGTGGGTGGTACTGGTGAGGGGAGTGGGAAGGAGGCGGGGTTTGGGTCCTGAGGCAGACCTGGGCATGTTGTGGGTGCATGGGGACCGACGTGTCCGTCTCCACATGGTGCAGGTTGGAGGGGACAGGGGTGGGGCTGGGGGACTTCCCCCGCCTGGTGCTAAACAGAGATCCGAGCAGCGAGGAGGAGCTGTGCAGGGACTGGCCACTGTGGCGTGATGGGCAGTCTCTGCTGGAGGGGGGTCTCCGCCTCATGTAAGGACTGCTAATGATGGAGCCCTGAAAAGAGACGGTTTTCAGAGCACTGTCACAAAGAGACATAACACTGTCCAAATAAAACTGTACATCCAACCACAACAGATCAACAACCTGCTGAAACACAATTACAAAGGTTGGAGGAAGTTTCATTTAGTTGTATTTTGTGGTATAAAAAACACAGAGATGACACCAAACTATTTGATAAAAAAGTAGAACAGCTTCTGTGATGGAAGCTCAATAATTAATGACACTTTTCATTTTGAACACTTGGAGCTACAAAGTGTTGTTAGTAAGAAATGTTAAGATATGTTTTTGTGTTTTATCTGTCATGTCATTATTCCAACACCTGGTGGTCTTCAACCACTACTGAGAGTTGCTGTTGATCAAGGAGGTCTTCTGGACCAGAGGCTGGAACTACTTTTTACCAGAGGTTTATATAACCCCTGGCAAATGTATGGAATCACCAGTCTTGGATGAGCACTTATTCAGACATTTCTTTCTATAAAACAAACTCAGATCAAAAACATGATACAATAATAAGGTCATTCCAAAGTGCAACTTGTTGGCTTTCAGGAACACTCAAAGAAATGAAGAGAAAACATTGTGGAAGTCAGTGAATGTTACTTTTATTGAACAAGCACAGGGAAAAAAATATGGAATCACTCAATTCTGAGGAAAAAAGTATGGAATCATAAAAAACAGATAAACAAAAGACCATTCAAAATACATCACTAGTATTTAGTTGCACCACCTTTGGCTTTTATAATGACTTGCAGTCTCTGAGGCATGGACTTGAGGAGTGACAAACAGTATTCTTCATCAATTTGGTGCCAACTCTCTTTGATAGAAGTTGCCAGATCAGCTTTGCAGGTCGGAGCTTCTTGTGGACCATTTTTTTCAATTTCCACCACAGGTTTTCAACTGGGTTGAGATCTGGACTATTTGCAGGCCATGACATGGACTGAATGTGTCTTTCTCCAAGGAATGTCTTCACTGTTTTTGCCCTAAGGCACGATGCATTGTCATCTTGGAAAATGATTTCATCACCTCCAAACATCTGTTCAATTGAAGGGATGAGAAAACTGTCCAAGATGTCAATGTAAACTTGTGCATTGATAGAAGAATGAACCACAGTCATCTCCCCAGTGCCTTTGCCTGACATGCAGCCTCATATCATCAAGGACTGTGGAAATGTGGTTGTTTTCTTCAGGCAGTCCTCTTCATAAATCTCACTGGAACGGCACCAAACAAAGGTTCCAGCAACATCACCTTGTCCAATGCAGATTCTTGACTCATCACTGAAGATAACTTTCATCCAGTCATCCACAGTCTATGGTTGCCTCTCCTTAGCCCATTGCAGTCTTGTTCTTTTTTGTTTAGGTGTCAATGATGGTTTTCTTTTAGCTTTCCTGTATTGAAATCCCATTTCCTTTAGGCCATTTCTTACAGTTCGGTCACATACATTGGCTCCAGCTTCCTCCCATTTATGCTTCATCTGTTTAGTTGTACTTTTTCGATTTTCAAGACAAATGGCCTTAAGTTGTTTGTCTTGATGCTTTGATGTCTTTCTTGGTCTACCAGTACACTTGGCTTTAACAACCATGCTGTTTGTATTTGGTCCATATCTTGGATACAGCTGACTGTGAACAGCCCACATCTTTAGCAACCATGTGTGAAGAGTTACCTTCTTCAAGAAGTTTCACAATCCTCTCTTTTGTTTCAAGAGACATTTCTCTTGTTGGAAACATGGTTCTTGCCACTCCACTTCGTCCAGCAGCCCTCCAAGATGTCATGACTGCAGGTGTTTTTAACAGCAGACTAACGAGCAGATCTAATCTGAGGCAGGTGTCCATTTATGGAAAGTAAATTGACTGGGTGTGTCCTTATTTTCTACCTCCAGTTTTAGTGATTCCATACTTTTTTCCTCAGAATTGAATGATTCCATATTTTTTCCGTGCTTGGTCAATAAAAGTAACATTCACTGACTTCCACAATGTTTTCTCTTCATTTCTTTGAGTGTTCCTGAAAGCCAACAAGTTGCACTTTGTAATGACCTTATTATTGTATCATGTTTTTGATCTGAGTTTGTTTTACAGAAAGAAATGTCTGAATGAGTGTTCATCCAAGACTGGTGATTCCATACTTTTTGCCAGGGGTTGTAGCTTGATGGCCATATCTCAGTTTGATGTTTGAGATTTTAGGACTGAAAAATAGTTTGTATCAGTTTAAATGTCTTGTGTGTTCACAGCAGATAAACTACATTTCTGCATTTAACAGCTCACCACTCACTTTATTGTGTTTTTATGCTGAAGTTTTACAGGTGGTGAATTTGTAGCAGAGCGGTTCTACGTGTCGAAACATTAGGTGGTTTCTGTGAGTTACAAGTTTCTGTAAAATCACTGAAAACAACACAGCAATGTCCTGATATTAGACATTTTAATTTGTACTTTTGAGTTTTTAATGCATGTACTTTTGAATACTTAAGTATTTTCAAAAGTAAGTTCTTCTTTAATTTGAGTAGATTTTTGACAGAATAACTTTTACTTGTAGTTGAGTAGATTTGATCATGAGGATCAATATTTTTACTCAAGTACTAGAGTTGAGTACTTTGTCCACCACTGAGTAAATGTATTTAGTACAAACCTCTGGATTTGAATAATTTAAAACCTGGTAAAGACCTGGGGCCTCATGTATAAATGGTGCATACACATAAAAAGGTTTCGTGCGCCAGGTTCTACGCCCACATTGGGATGTATTAAAACCAATGTTGTGTGAAAGTGTGTAAATATACGCACACTTTTCACCTGCCGTGAGAATGTGCAGCAGCCACGCAAAGTTTTTCAGTCGACAGTTTTAACTCACAAAGTCATGAATCTGACCTGAATCCACAGAAATATGACTCTGCTGTGTTTTCTGGATGTAAGGAGCATCTGAACACGGTGTCAGATTTTTATTAGTTTGAGTTTTTATTGTTTAAACTCGAATGATCATGAAACTGAACCCCGGGACTGAAAATCATTTAACCTCAGACAAGAAAATACTGTAGATCAGTCTAAAAATGATCAAAGAACCTCAGTCCAGTCTGTAAACTGTTTTTATATTTTTCTCACATAGTTGAAAACCTTTTGGGTCCTGGGCCAGAAAAACGACACATTACGTGCGATATAAAAAAAATAATTAAAATAAAAAAGGCTGAAGAGAGGGAGCAAAATCAGATGCAAATGGTGTCTCACTGTACGGTAAGAATAATTATTTTTTCTGTGTGTAACCTTCTGGCTGATGCTGAGTTGAGTTGTGGCCGGAGCGCAGCAGCTGAGCTTTGGGTAGATTCTTGCGCCAGGTGTGTGCGCACCCTCGCCAGCTGGGAAGGTGTTCATATATGTCAACCCCTTTGGATGTTTACCTGTCGAATGAGCCTCAAAAATCTATATTTTTTGGTAAAAAACCTGTAGGCTGCCACTCGTACCCACGCGTGGCGGTGGGGTGGGGGTCTGTCCGTGGAGATGACAGCGCCTGCTGTAACGCAGGAGGAAAGGAGAGAGGAAAAAGTGGATAACTTGATGTTTTTTTTTTGTTTGTTTTTTGTTTTATTTTGTTTTGTTTTTAATGTCCGTTCAACGCCATGTTCAACTAAATATACAACTAACCAGGCTTCAACATCACATTCGGGAGATGTCTGTAAATTTCAGGAAAATCTCAGGCTTTGGTTATCCCGTGCAAATGCGTCAAACAATGACACTCCACTACTTAGACAGTTTTCTCACTCATTCTCCATTTAATGTATCATTTTCCTGCCTCTAAAAATAATTTCTGATCCCACAGAGAGGACAATCTGAGGAGAATCTCACACTCTGGACACATTTACATCTATTTTACATCTTTAGATGGAGGCGTGTCAGGGGAGGAGTCTCAGTTCCACGTTCTTTGGGATGTATAAAGGAAAGGTGCACACGAACCTGTGTGCATAGTTTTATACATCTGAATGTTTTAGTGCGGTGCACTTTTCTAAATTTCTCCGTACGTCAAATTTTAGTGTGAAAGCTACGCAATCCTTTATACATGAGGCCTCTGATCCATTTTACTGTTGATGCAGAAAACTGTGGAACTGATATGAAAAGTTTCTGTTAAACCTGTGTCGATATATTTATGACTGGATGGATAAAAAAGGTGGGATCTTGGTCAGTTTCAGTGAGCATGCAGCAAGACTTTAAAACTAAACATGGCAGTATGATTTAAAGGTCAAACATCAAAGAAACATGCACGCCTTTCATGGCGCTCAAAACAAAGAGAACAGAAAGCAGACAGAGGAGCAATCTGTGTGTTCAGCAAGCAACACAAAGATGATGGACGGCTGGACGTCAGGTGCTTCCTACTTACTTCCACATTGTTGTTTAGTGATCCTGCACTGCTGCGTCTCCCACGCTTTCCTGCCCACAACATGTGACATGACATGTTAGGCACGCCTGCTTAAAGGCCACAAACTCCTCCTACCATGGGAAGGAGCTAACACACTAAGGTG
Organism: Austrofundulus limnaeus; assembly: GCF_001266775.1. Lineage (NCBI taxonomy): Eukaryota > Metazoa > Chordata > Actinopteri > Cyprinodontiformes > Rivulidae > Austrofundulus > Austrofundulus limnaeus. The sequence continues at coordinate 566,199 of NW_013952700.1, forward strand.
GCACAAGACTAGCTAGCAGCTGACTAAAACTGAAATAGAAATACACAGGAGTGGCCAAGCACGTAACAATCTGACAGGGTGCTAAATGACATCCAGCATGGCAGCAGAGCAGAAATATTTATGGAATAAAACTAAACTCAACCAATAAAATTACATTTGTACCATTAACTATTATAATTATCAGTCTGCAATTCAAAGAATGGAATATTACAATTAACAGTGAAAATTATGTCATGATAGCTCATAAATAATTGGAAATGTGACCTTTTCAGCAGCTGTACTTGTGGAAGTGAATTAGTGTAAAGGTTGTACTAATACCTCCTGTTTTTACAATACGCACAAGTAACAGTACAGAGTTGTACTAATAGAAGATGACAGCTACACAATGTGCACAGTGCTGTTAGTGGCTGCAGTGTTTCTCTGTTTCAGAGGTTTCAGTGGCCGGGCAGCAGAAAGCACTACAGAGAAGGTATCAAAACATTATCAGTGTCTCACAGCACAGCACACAGGACACAACAAACACAGTGATTTACGAGACAGAAATGTATTTACTTTTGAGTGAAAATCTCCTAAAAGAGAGAGATTTTAGCCTTAAAAGTCAGGAACTCTTTCATTTTTGATCATAGTTTGATCATTGTTTTAATTCTATATCAGACCTCATCCTCACTGAAATCTGAAGTTCTGTTCACCTGTTAAATGACTTTAAAACTCCAAGTTTCCAGTTATTTAACATAGTTTTTCATATAGTGGTCAAACCAAAAAGGTTCTGAAAACATCCTTTAAGGACTGTAGAAATCTGTAGGACAAACTAAACCCCCTTTAAACAGGGTTTCCCCTGGGATTTTATTTTTTTAATCGTGGTGGTGGGCTGTCTTTTTTGTTTTGGGGGGTTTGACACAGACATTTAATTACAAAACATGATTTATTTTATGCTAATCCGAATCAGATTAGTGTATTTTGTAAATACATTTGACAGTTTTGTAGGAATGAACACATTTATCATGTTTATTCAAAATAAACCTGCTTCTTATTACTTCTGTAACATGTTTAAAATAAAATATTATCAGTAAAATTCCTCAAATCATGTCCTGTTTCTACAAATTGTCTTTGTAACATTTCAGAAGAACTCGTTAACTCTTGTAGATTTAAAAGACAACAGTTAAAATGCAACTATCCAAAAAAAAACTTTCCTTCAATCACTGAAAATTAATTTATTTACCATATTTTAAATCTGGGCCCTAAAGGATTAATGCTCCTGAGACCATCTGTGCTGCGACTAACACACACACACACACACACACACACACACACACACACACACACACACACACACACACACACACACAC
>NW_013952700.1:567555-570060 GCF_001266775.1 Austrofundulus limnaeus
ACACACACACACACACACACACACACACACACACACACACACACACACACACACACACACACACACACATGCTGTTACCAGAGCAGGGAGCAGCAACGGTGAAAATACCTCAGAAACTCGAACAAATAGGCTTTAACAAGGCTTTAATAAGTTAAACAATAGAGGTACATGAGAAAACGTGTTCATAATGAATGAAAATAAATAATTAAATTGTGTCCGTGCCGGTCTTAAACCCTGGTCTCCTGCTCTCTGGTCCAACACTCTACCCATTGCCCTATTGGAGGCTTGTTGTGAAATGAGCTGCACATTACACAACAACTGACGGCTTTTTATACTGAGGAGGTGGAGTCTCACCCGGGGGTTGCTAGGTAAGGGGCTGAACGCAGGCTCCGGTGGGTTGTCGTACAGCTTGTGACATCACAAAATGACGGAAGTATAAAACTTGTCATTAATATACATTAAAATATATATTTACTTACAGTAAATATGCCCCTGGGTGCATTTTTTTGGTCCCAGGACTGATTTTTTAAGAAGTACCTACCCAACGTTGAGTTAAAAAACCTTTAAAAAGTAAATTTTACATAATAGGTCCCCTATATGTGTAAAAAAATTCTTAGTTAAAAGCTGAGAGTAAAAGTCAGTTATCAAGCGTCTCAGTCTTACTGTAAGTGAAGTGTAGGAGTAATTCTTAAGTGTCAGTCTTAGAGCTGATTTGCGTCACCTGGCTGTGCCACAAAGATGATCCTAGATGACGTTGTTAGAAAAAACCCTGACATGAACCAATCACTGCCTCAGATTTCATGTTCAAGAATATTGTYGGAGAAATGTCAAGATAAAACTGTGAAAATGCTAAGATAATTTCACTTTCAACACACTAATGTTGTCACCTTGTACTGATTGTCTAGAATTACATAAAATGTCCTCATTTGCATCATGAAAACAGACGAAAAATCTCACAAATGTTTTTAAATCAAAAACTCAGAAGCTTTAAAGTTTTATGTCTCAGAGCCTGAGGTCATGTTGAATGTTGCAGATGTTTTTAATGTTTTTATTATTTTTTTATCGGGGTGTAGACTCCAACCAGAAGGAAGTGAAAGTATGCTGCAGTAGGAGGGGTTTCCCAGGAGCTCGGCATGATGCGTCGAACACCGAACAACCACGTGGCTGCGCGTCTACTGTTCGGCTTCAGATGGAGAGGCCTTCAGCCTCAGCTTCACTGACTCTGTTGCTGTGACCACCATCTAAATCAGACCTTCACTGGCCCAGAAAGTTTTCAAAACAATAATAGCATCACGCTGTAGTGTCTGTTCTACTCTGTGTGGACCAAGAAGTGAACAAGACAGCTCTTACCTGTATCTGAGAGGTCTCGTAAGGAGATGCTGAGGGCGTTCCTTTTTAGACGTTCACCAATGGAGCAGCTGTCATCAAGGCTTGCTTGGCTCAGACTGCCGTTTCTGGTTTCCTTTGTTGACCCAGAGCTCTGAGGCAAACCGGTCCTCACCGCAGCTTTCTGTTTCTCAAGCTCCGCTGTCAGGAACACATCCAACATTTACAATCAATCTAGGCGCCAGCCTCATGGACAAAGACTTCTTACTAAAATGTGGCCTACAGTCAAATCAAGAAAACGCTGTACACACAAATAAATCCAGATGTATCAAACCGTGCACATGCTGGAATCCACGCACATTTCTTTTGTGCATCCCAGTCAATGTGAACCTGAGCACATGTGAGATTCCTCCCCTGACACCTTCATATGTTAGATGCTCATTATGTTCATTGTGTGTGATGGACATGCGTGATCAGAACTTATTTCTAGATTTAAGAAAATAAGGAATTAAATATAATGAGAGTGAGAAAAAATTCTAAATAAGTAGAGGGATGTATAAATGTGAAGCTGTTACTGGGCACACCCAGCGCAGTCCTCCATTCTGAGCCTGGAAATATTTTATAACTTCACACACAAGTTTATTAACATAGTTCAGGGACGGATTTACAGGGGGGGGCAGGTGGGGGGAGGGCCCTGACCCCCCTTTGTAGAGTCTTACCCCCACAGAGCAGCCCCCCCTACTTTTATGTTTCTAAAATATTTGTAATTTCTAACTGTTTGTTAGTCCAAAAGCCTACTACAGCATTCAAAATAAATATTTATTTACCAAAAATATATAATTGTAATTATAATCTGAGGCCCTTGAAAAACTTAGTTACGGCCCTGCATCAAACACTGCCTGCTGCCTGCAGGTGGAATGAGTTTCACATGACGAGGCAGTCTGTCTGCTGCAGAGTGGAGTCAGTGGGCCTCATGCAAGAACATGTTCGTATTCTTATCCTAAATTTCTCTTACTTTTGTTCGTACAAAGGGTTCGTACGAACATGTCACGTCAGATTCAACGAACTCTTCTATCTTCAGGAAAAGTGTGTAAATGAGATGCGTAAGAGGAGATTAGCATAATTACCACCCCAAAAACACCATATAAGGCTATGTTTCCTGCCTCAGATACCAGGAAG
>NW_013952700.1:572294-578393 GCF_001266775.1 Austrofundulus limnaeus
TGACAGAGCAGGGGCCTCGTGTATGCCTTTTTTCACACAAAGCTGTAAATGCAATTATTTTGAACAAAATCATGTTGAAGTTTGGAGTATTTTCAACAAGTGGGCCAGTCTGTCAGGAAGAAAAAGTGGTCCGGGAATTCCTGACAGACTGGCCCACTTGTTGAAAATACTCCAAACTTCAACATGATTTTGTTCAAAATAATTGCATTTACAGCTTTGTGTGAAAAAAGGCATACACGAGGCCCCTGCTCTGTCATTATCCTTGAAATGGTCTCTACTTCTGTAATATTAACATTTAAGAAATCTTACTTTCAATTCGGTACTTCTCCATCTCTTGGACTTCGGAGGCAGATTCTCTCAAATCATCCGTAAACCTTTTGCGATCCTGAGGGTTGGGGGCATTGAAATTTATGAGGACTTTAATGTCTTCTCCAGGAATAGCAGAGGTCAGCCGGACTCCATTATGATAATCTGAAGAGTAACAAAACCAAAAGCCAGGCCTTTATATAATGTTAAAAACATAGTTTGAAATTAAAGCACAAACATTCTGTAAATGTCACTAGAATAGAATAGAATAGAATAGAATAGAATAGAATAGAACAGAACAGAATCAGCCTTTATTGTCCCACATGGGGAAATTCAGATGTAGTAGCAGCAGCAGGTACAACCATCCACAGAAACACTATATTGCTATGTGACATTATCAACTGGAGCAATAACAGAAGAAATGAAAGATAACAATAAAAAATAAACATAGATCAAAACAAAAGTAAGAGTAATCATTACTCTAATGGGCTATCAAGATGAAATTGGATAAAATGAAAATAAGGCAAGATGCTGTGCAGAAAAATATGAATTACAGGAACAGACAGTAATGACAGACTCATGATCCGAGGGGGTGTGCAAAATGAGTCAAACTCAGTCATTAAGTCCAGTACAGTAAAAAACTTTGTACAATTGCCACAGGGTATTATTTATGTAATGAGTGAGAGGTAGAGTTTTCTGATGTGCAAATACAAACATGGATGCTTATCATGTTTGTCGGGAGCAGTGATGTTTATAGAGTCTAACAGCTGATGGGAGGAAGGATCTGCGGTAACGATCTTTTGTGCATTTAGGATGCAGCAGTCTGCCACTGAAGGGGCTCTGCATATCAGCCACAGATTCATGCATTGAGTGGGAGACGTTTTCTGTTATTGATGTTATTTTTGCCAGAGTCCTTCTGTCTCCCACCACCTGCACTGGGTTGAGGGGGCATCCCAGCACAGAGCTGGCCTTCTTGATGAGCTTATCCAGCTGCTTCCTCTCAGCTGTAGATAAGCTGCTGCTCCAACAAACGATGCCATAAAAGATGGCTGAAGCTACAACTGTGTCAAAGAAGGTCTTCAGGAGCGCCCCCTGCACTCCAAAAAGACCTCAGCCTCCTCAGCAGGTAGAGTCAGCTCTGACCCTTCCTGTAAAGAGTGTCCGTGTTGTGAGTCCAGTCCAGTTTATTGTTCATGTTAACACCCAGGTACTTTTAAGAGTCCACTATCTCACTGTCCACTGCTGTTCAGGAGGATTATTACATCCTTAAGTATAATTTCACTGTGGGAGGGGGGTGTACAGCAGGGTGGCCAAAGATTTGTCTATGGTGGCCATGGCCACCCCTGGCCACCCCCTGACTCCGCCCCTGCTGATTGGTTCCAACACGGAGTACTATCCTAAAATGTCAACGGCTCTGCTGAACCCCCTCCCCATACCATGTGTTCTGACCGCCCACCCCTCTCCCCTCCTTAGCTGTCTTGCACTGTATGCAGAGTAGTTTTTTTAAGCGTATGTTTGTGTGTTTCTGCATAAAACACAGGATTAGAGCTCATTTTTAACTCGTCTTTCCTAGTATGCGTGTATTCTAAGCTGCAAAAGGTAGCGCAACATAGTTCGAAAGACCCTGGATATTCGTTCCCCCATGTTTGTCATGTGCGTGTGTTTCTCCAGACGGATGTTCTAAACTGAAATTTCGTTCTGCATTGCATCTTGATGTTGTGTGTGAATGACAATAAACAATTCTGATTCTGAACATAGTAAGACAGGTATTTGGTCCCCAAAAGGACTATTGATAATGTATGTGTTTAAATGAGAAAAGATCCTATAAAAGGTAATAAAATCTTGCAGTAGAACTGMAAAAAAAAAAAAAAAAAAAAGAGAGAAGTGAGGACTGGGAAAATACACAAACACACACACAAACTCAAGCAAAGCAGATTCAGTAACCTTTGCATTTCAGTGCTGGATGAAAAAAATCTAATGACACTTACACTGATTCTCAAATAGAAGTATTTGCATCCCATAAAGTGAGAAGGACTGCCGGAAACTGTATGTAACAGAGTTCTTCTTCTTCTGAAAAATCTTTGCAACCTAAATAAAATTGATAGGTGACACAGTTGTGTTAGGTTAATCCATATATCCAGTTGTTTTCTCAAGACTCATGTGTGCCATACCACTAGCAGGTCATTAAAGAGGAAGATCTCTCTCTGGTGCAAGCCCAGCTTCTGAGGTTTGTTTGGGTCAGGTACTTCAAACAGCCTGCAGTAACAAACCAGCCTCCGGTGAGGGAGTGACAGCACCTGCACACAAAGTCAGTCTGCCTCACATAAAGTGGTCAGACATTCACATTACAGCAGTATTTTTCCATAAGGGTTCAACAACGAGTCCAAAGCAATCACCTCACTGGTATTCTCATTTGTTTCCTGTTACAACCTGAGTTCTGAATGCTGCTTTCAGGTCTCAAAGGAAGCACGAGTCTACATCTAGCAGATCCAGGACAAACTTTAAAACTTACTGGTTTCTTCCCAATGATTAGCTTTTCCACCTTCTGAACTTGTGAAACATGGTCTTCATTAGTCTCAAGCTCTCGGTGGCGTATTCGCTCATATATCCCCACCAGCGTCTCTCGAGGGATGTCCTCCCCATCATCAACTCCTGTCAGAAAACAAACAAATAAACAAACAAACAAACAAAAAACACATTAATGACTTCTGAGCTGTACATGAATCTCACACTGAAGGCACAAATCCCTTTCAGGGTTCTTTCAGGATGTGAATGTTTCCCATACCTAATACTATAATTTCAATACAGAGAAATTAGTCTCGCAGTGCAGCCCACTGTTAATACCCACAATGTTTGTTTGTGGTCACTAAATGCATTTGTTCAACAGAAAATGTATTACCCTATATTGCCATTTTATCATATTTGCTACGCAGGATTCTGTGACTTATATTTTGTTAATGTGATCAATATTTTCCTCAAAAACCTGTTGTATATCATGTGAGACCTGTATTCTGCCCTCTGATGGATTATAAATGTACTGCAGGAAGTGAACCTCTTTTTTTCTTTTTAACCTTTTCAAAATGTCTGTTATGAGGTCATCCACACATTTTTTTAGGAAAACTTTTGCTAATTTTGGAGAAGTTATGGTAAGACTAACATCAATGTTGTTTGTATTTTTTTAATAAATACTTTCTGTGTTGAAACAATGCATAATTACTTAAAATATTTTTAATAGTACAGTTAAACCATGTTAAAAAATTTGTGCATCACACTTGATACTGCAGGTATATAAGTTGCTCCAGTTCTGAATTGTCATGTGACATTTTAGATAATTTAATCAACAGTATTCTTGCCACGATACAACACACACTGTTTTGGATGATTGATTAATTATTGAAATGCCATTTGAAAACACGTTGTGGCTATTAAACTCTACGCTGTACTGACTAAATATTTATGTGTTAGATGTCAAAGAGAATTGAGGAAGAAAAGAGAAAAAAGAAAGTAAGAAAATGTCATCAATATGATGATAGATGGCATTTTTATGAAGTGTAAGTTACATCTGTGCCTGAACAAGGACAGAAACTGTATTTGTGCCTACCACCAAGTGAAATAAGTGGCTGTAAAAAGTTCATTGTAAAAAAACAAAGAAGTAAACTTCCTAGGGTGTTCAAAAGTTATGGGCAAAACTGTTTTTTTTTTTTGTTTCTTAATTTAACTTTGTTGTGAGCAAAATGTTACCAAAACAGCCCAGTGTATCAGATTTGATACAAAAAATATATCATAAACAAAGTGATGTGGCAAAAAAAAAAAAAAGGATTTTCTTTAAAGGCCCAAAAAACATGTCAGTTCTACAAAAATGTGAATTTTCTGACTATTTTTTAAAGCGTTTGGCTAGAAATGTCAAATACCATTTTGACACAGATGTTTGTTCTTAGTAAACTAGAAGCTTTAAACTTTAAGATGAAAATTATGTGTTGAAGAAGCGCAGTGGTAAGTTGGGATTTTGTGACATTGAGCTGGAAGAGGTGATTAGACTGAGAGCGGAGTACCTCGAAGATTTTTAATGAAGTCTTCCAGTTTCATCTTCCTTTCTGGTTTGACGTTTGGGCTGTACATGTCAGTGTTGAGGAGGATGATGGCAAAGGCAAGGATGAAAATGGTGTCCGGGTTCCTGAACTGTCGCACCAAGCCTGGGTTGCAGACGCAATAGCGTTGACTGCAAAGACACAAACACGTTACAGAAAGCTGAACTTTATTCACAAACCAGCTTAAAGTTTAAAGTTTAGTTTAAAACAAAAGTAAGGAGGAAAATTTGTATCAGCATTTGGGTTTAAGCTAAACTGAGGCAGCAAAGGCATACACAATCAATCTGCACATGGATCCTGCTCTTTCCTAGAACAATACTGATTGATTCTGTTGAACCATATTAGAAAGATTAAGTGAGCAAAAGTGAAATTTGTCAGTTTTGCGTCACAATGAAGTGAGTTAGTGATTGTGTCAAGACTGACAGGAGTCGTTCTTGTTGCCTCCCAGTAAGAAGGTCACAGGTTTACCTGCCAGCCTTTTTATGTGGATTTCACACGCTCTTCCCTAGCCTGGCCTTTGCCTTCCTATGAAGTTCTGCTCAATTCTAGTTTCCTCTGCTCCATCTGGGATTTCTTTCACAGACAAAGATTTCTCTGGCAGAGTTTCAACCGGGTCAATTGGAGAACAGGAGGAGTTGTGAACGGCAATGTTGATTTTCTGCTCTATAGGTCTGCCTATAGTTTAGCAATAACAGCAGAGGAAATGAAGGAAGTCTTTCAGTCAGTGTTGATTAGGTTTACAAATTAAATTAGGGGAGACCGGGGACAGTAGCAACAAGGGACGGTTGCAACACGCCATTTTTCTCCAAACAGAAATAAGCTAGAGTGATGACACTCAGTGATAGATATTTTTGAACTTTATCATTTTTTATATTTGATCCTATTGCATTAATCAGTTGTATTAAATATGTCTTTCTTGAATGAATGAAGTTTTTTCTGTTCTCGGCTGAGAACAGGCCTGTAGTAAGCTGCCATAATTTTCATCCCTGCAGCTTTGAGCTGCACTAACTGATAAGAAGAAACCCTGTGATTGGTCAAGATGTTTTCTCTGTGCTCTGTTTGTAATAAATTGTACAGCTTTTCCCAGCCAAGGTCAGAACTTTCTGCTGAGACCTGTCTTCAAGCGTCCTCAGAAACTTCTCACTCTTTGCAAAAAGAAAACTGTTTTAAACTGAATATTTATGTCTGTGTCTGGTTCATTTCTTTTTAAGGGGTAATTTAATGTCCATCTGACATTTTGGTGCCGTGACCCGGATCCCAGGGCGCCTTTCACCGCTGACATCTGGAGACTCTCTGGGTGTGTTGAGTGAGTGCACCGCTAACCAAAGTCCGGTAGGACTGGTGTTTCCTATTGGGCCGACAACACCTGTCAGCGGTGCAGTGCCTGGGACCCAACCTGCAACACCAACCAGGCAAGACATAAGTATAAAAAGTTTTTTCTAGAAAAAGTAAATCGTGCGCGCAGGACGGCATTTCCTGGCAACGTTAGTAAGCAGCGGCATTCTGTTTACCAGGGTGTGGCTACCCGGCATATTATCGGCGCATAATTGCTTGAAATAACTATAAAAATAGGTTTAAAATCCTGCAAGCTTCGCGGCGTCAAGCATATTGAAACACTAGAAACTAGAAACAGCTTTTTTCTGAGTTTCAAAGGGTACCCTCGGGTCGGCGTTACCTGAAAAGCAGAGATTTCAGAAGTGTGTGT
>NW_013952700.1:578711-581330 GCF_001266775.1 Austrofundulus limnaeus
GGATTAATTTGCCCTGAAACCTGACGGTGTCAACGTAAAGGCAAATTTATGACTAATTTCACTCAACCACCTATTAAGGAAAAATTTTAGAACACTCCTGATATTAATTCAGTCAAAAGTTGGTTTGAGATCAAACAGAACCGAGAGTGAACCAATCCTCTTGTAAGGTGGCTGAACTTATCAGGAGCGTACATATATTAATAAATCTCCAATTGGTTAAAAGGATAAAGTTTTTAACAAGTAAAAGCAATACCTTTTGTTTTTTTCTTCTCTCTCTCTGGCTGGAGCAACAAGCTGCATTCCATCACAGATAAGCAGCAGCAGCCTCGCTGCCGAGAGAACATACGGAGAGCTGTTGAGGCCATCGGCCTTTTAAAATAAATAATAAGCTTAAAATAAAAATATATAAGAACAGTTTTTAGTTAAAAATAAATTTAACTAAGCAAATAAAACCTTTGCTAATGAATAACGAATAATAATAAGAACAATAAGAATAATAACAATAATAATAATAAGTTTCACTTTAGAAGAGTGTTACTTTCTGGGAAAGGAATTAAGGAGCGCAGTGTTTAGGAGAGTAAACATGCTTTTAGGAAACTGGAAACTTGTGATTGCATTAGGAATTATTAGTGTGTCTGTAACAGGTTTGGTCTTCCTTCTTGAACCATATTGTGTCATTCCGGGAGCTCCACACTGTGATGTTATCAAATGGGAAACAAATCTAACGACCCCAACAGACCTAACAAATCTGAAACTCCTTTAAAAGGTGACGAAAATTTTATGATATAAAAAAGAGCCAAACCTCCCCAAACTATATGGGAAAATGTATGGCAAAGGTATGAACAAAAAAAAGCACAGGAAGTGCAAAAAGAATTAGAATGTGCAAAATTATGAAAAAAATAGGACAGCATCTGACTTTTCATTTTCAAATGCAAAGTGTGAAGAATGTACATGCTTTAATCATCTATAAATGGTTTTGACAGACAGATGTAAGTTTGTTGTATTAAAATTTGGTTTGTTTAATTCAAATCGTCTCTGAGTAACAGAGTCAAATGTAAAACTTGTTGCAGCTGTCCTCAGTCTCCCCTAACCTTGTCTCTCAAAGCCTGCAGCATCATTCATCAGTCATCTTGTTCAGCTCGGTACTTCTCTCCTCTCAGTAGTGGATGGTTGTTTACAGTGCACAATTTCCGGTTAGCTTCTTAGCTTAGCCTCCTTCACAGTGGAGCTGGTGCTCTACGTATGTCACGGCCAAACGTTAGTGATTGGGTGAATCAGATCCAACTGATTTAAACTTTAACAGAGGCCACGCCTCCAGCAAGAAATCATTTCTCAATAGTCGAGGGTCCAGACCCTCTGTATGAAGTGTAGAACAAGGGGCTGGTTTTTACCAGACTAGTTCTTCCCATGCATCCATGGGTTTTCTCCAGATACACAGGTTTCCTCCTACAGACCAAAAACAGAATGACTGCTGGAAATAGGCACCAGTTCCCCTCAACACGGAAAGGACAAAGTGGTTAAAGAAAATGAATGGTTAATATAAACGTACTGATCTAAGTCAGAGGTCATCAACAGGGACAGGATTTTCTGCCAGCCTTTACAACCCATCTTTGTTGTACGACTGGATACCAAAATGACCAGAAACCACCAGTTAAAGATCTAAGTTAAATTAATTTATTTGCATAAACCATTTAATTTTGTCTGTTAAAAGGCTAGAAAAATGGGATTTCCTTTCAGTTGTCTAAGCAGGAAGAAGCAAAACCATGTGCTTTGCTTTTACTGAAGTTTCTTACCTGTAAGATTCAATCAGCCGTTCTACCTTCTGTGCTTCTCCCTGCACTTTGATGTGTGCCTGGAATTTCCTGAGCCCTTCATCCAGTTCTAAATCTGAGAAATCCATTTCATCCACCACACAGCTGGAAAAACAGACACGAGTGGAAACCTCAGTACTGTTGTTAGTAAAAAGTTACATTCAAGCATGATTAATATGAATGTTACAGTTAGAAAATCCTCAGAAATATAATACAGCAGGTAAAATAAGTATTGAACACGTCACCATTTTTCTCAGTAAATATATTACTAGAGGTGCTAATGACATGAAATTTTCACCAGATGTTGGTAANGTATTTCATTGTTTCTGATTTCATTTTTGCAAGATCTTGAGGGATTACCTTTGTGAAGATTAGGCTGGTCCTAAGTTTCATTAAGTAATTCGCTACATAATAAATCACAACACAGTAACTTTGTATTAAATTAAATAACTTTTATTAACTAAAATAATAAAACCACATCCAGGAACTCGTGTTAGTGGCTGATTCAACAGTCTAGCAGTCAGCGTTTAGCACTCCCACTGCACTGGCCCTGGTTTGACTCCCGGTAAATGTACATTTTATTTTTTCATGGTAAAAACCCCAAAAGTTGATCAATTCAAGATTTTAAAATACTAATAACTTTCTGAAAGTTTCATTAAGATTATCCAATTGGTTAAAAAGTTATACTGTTAACAAGTAAAGCAAAACTCTTGTTTCTCTCTCACTGGCTGGAACTGCAGGCTGCATTCTATCAAAGAAGCAGCAGCAGCAGTTACTGAAAGAACTTACATATTATTATTAATGATTT
>NW_013952700.1:582187-583656 GCF_001266775.1 Austrofundulus limnaeus
TAATATATTTACTGAGAAAAATGTTGACGTGTTCAATCCTTATTTTACCCGCTGTATTTGACTGGTATTGAATGGTTGTTGCCAAAAGACAAATTTTAAAGGAATGTAAATATTCTGCTGCTCCCTCCTCTCAGGAGTGGGTCGTTGACATGTCAAATAAAAATGGGAAAACTTCATAGTAAAAGAGTGCAGGAACTAGACTGGTCCTCCTGCAGTCCAGACCTTTCTCCTGTTGAAAATATGTGGAGCTTTATGAAGAGACCCTGGACTGTTGAGCAACTGAAGTTGTTCATGAAGTAAGAATAGAAAGAATTCAGCTACAGAGCTTCAACAATCAGTGTCCTCAGTTCACAAACACTTACTGAGTGTTGTTAAAAGGAAAGATGATGGAACACAGAGGGAAACATGACCCTGTACAGATTTATTAGAAGCTGTTGCAGACATCAAATTAAAAACGAGCGAATATATATAAAAAAACAATGAAGTTGATCAGTTTGAACAGATATCTCATCTTTGTAGTGTGTTCAATTGAATATAGGTTGAAAAGGATTTGCAAACTGTTGTATTCTGTTTTTATTTATGCTCTAAACAACATCCCATCTTTATTGTACGGCGTCGCCAAGGCGGGGGACTTAGAAATGCTCTCCAAACTGTGTCAGAACACAAATAATAAGTTGATATGACTTGCTTTCAAGCACAAACACTTTATGGTGAAAGGCGTGGCCCTTGCGATGCTGTGAAGTCAGACATCACAAGTCTTTTAAAACAGGCATTCTCCTCCAAACCTTGTTCCAGGCTTTTGTCTAGTTGCTTTAAAAACTGGTTAGCCTGGCCCTTGCCTTCCTACGCAGCTCCGCTCAATTCTAGTTTCCCTTCTCTGCTCCGTCTGGGACTTCTCCCACTGACAAGGATTTCTTCAGGAGAATTTTCGTTTGGGTCAATCAGAGAACAGAACATCGATGTTCTGCGCAGTGTCTGCTAGTTATTTTAGCATACGGCCGTGGAGGAAGTGAATGAAGTCAGTCTGTGTTGATAAGACTTCATAATTAAATTAAATTTGTCTGACAAAGCAGCAGCTCTCATTTACAGTCGTCTCGTTCGGCTCAGTACTTCTCTCCTCTCAGTAGGGTTGTTTACAGCACACGCGATTTCCAGTTAGCTTCTTAGCTTAGCCTCCTTCACAGCGACATACGTCGCGGCCAACAGATCCAATCATTTTAAACTTCAGCAGAGGCCACGCCTCCTGCAAGAATCACTTCTCTAATGCCGAGAGTCCAGACCCTCTGCACCAGTGGAGGATGCTGGTCTTTCAAGAAGAGGAAGCTCAGTTTCAGCCTACATCATAAAATGTGTCGGATTATAAATTCTACCCTCCGTTCCTTTTCAAGAAAACCATCTGTGACCCTGTTACAGATCTTTTTTTAGTTTATAGTATTTATTCATTTCATTTTAAAAAACAAAACATTACA
>NW_013952700.1:583931-589642 GCF_001266775.1 Austrofundulus limnaeus
CAATAAACCAAATAATAAAACAAAACAAAAAAATTATACTCAAACAGTGACTCATACAAATCCAAATTAAACAATTTCATATTTCTTTAACAATTTTGCTTTGATGATTTTTTGAAGGAATTAATTGATCCAATGCTTTTATAATCATTTTCCAGATTATTCTATAGTCTTTTACAGCAGCCAGCTCTGTTATACCAAGACAGCTGAAAAGACCTGTTATTTCCCCACTGTGGGATCAATAAAAATGTGTTTTTTATCTTACATTTCCCCACCTTTTGCACCAAATTAATCTGAGGAGTTGATCAGCCCTGCTGTTTAACTCTGTTTGTCTTTGTAAACAAGACTGTATCAAATGGCTTCTCCAAAATCCGCTCCACAACATTTAAACTGTCTGCCATTATGTGCAGCTTGTTACTGGTGCGAGGCTAGTGTGAAGTGTGTCCGCCTGACGGAGGAGGGGCTCAGCTGCACAGAAACTGTGATAGACGTCAGAAAGAGTGATAGAAGTCCGTCTCCAAACACAAGCAGCTACAGAAATAACACCAGAAATAGAAGTCTGATTTGTTGCTAGTCATTTTTAACAAAGAAAATGCTGCTAAAAGGATTAATAAAGTCTCCGCTTCAACTCGGAACAGAAACTAAAGTAAAAGCTGCTCCCATGCATGTTTACACCAAAGAGATCTCTGATTCGCTCATTTCGCTGTCAGTCAAAAAGGGATTCAACCTCAGACAGATCATCCAATCATCAAACAGACGCTGAGAGTCCGACCCAGCCCCCTGCCCCATAGACCCCCAGAGACACTCAGCGTCCGATGGGCGGGACAAAGCCAGCATTTATCCAATGACTCGTCTCGTTTAGCTGCAGTCTTTGCATCACTCATGATCTCTGTGGAAGCTCAGCGTCCGACTGTTTAAAGCTCTGTGAAGCTGCGGGAATGAGTGAAATGAGGAAATGAGGAAAGCTGCGTCATTACCAGTGATAAGAAGCTGATTCTGAACAAAAGTTGAGCGTGTTGTAGCGCATATTTAGTCAATAACATGAACACACAACAGTGTATATTTGATCTTTTTTTTTTTTACATTTTAGGGGAAGCTGAGCTTCCCTTGCAGTCTTAGAGAAATCACCTCTGCTCTGTACGAAGCAAAGTGAAGGACAAGGGTCTGGTTTTTACCAGGCTAAAAAATGGGTAAAGATCCAATATTACATGGCTCTCAGGCTGCTGTCAGAGGAAATAGTACAAACTCTGAATATTTTGGCTTACATGACTGTACAAGGCAGGGATTCACATTAATCATCCTCTATGGCTTGACCCGTAGGATTTTGGCCCACAAATACCTCCTGAAAACATATTAAAACTACGATAAGACTGTGACCAATAACATTTGAGTTTGGAGGGCAAATGATCTTTTGTCACATGCACCATCCTGTTTCTACTCATTTCCTGAATGAAACTCAAGTTTGTAAAACTCTAAAGTATGGCTCAATGTCAGTTTCAAACTACCAACCATTGCTGAGCTAATAATGTTTTATTTTAGGAGGCCACTGCACAGTTCTGTCTGCAGTCTAACGCACAAGTCCAGTCAGAAGCCTGACATGATAAGCAGTTATAGCAAGTAGCAGGTGGAACAAATTTACTCACTCAAGGACATCTCGGTTGAACTGTTTCTGTCTGTTACCCAGGAACTCGCCAACCATCTGCTTGCTCAAGCCTTTCCTTTGGAGCAGGAAGTGGGCCACTCCCACTGGAGTGTCAGGAACAAAGTTTCGCTCAAACATGAATTGGATGCCTTTTTCTGGTTTCCTAAAAACAAAAAACAAACAAACCAAAATGAAGTACTGAAAACAAAATCTAAAACTGCACCAAACATCTGGCCTGAAGTGTCAGATAAAGGACAGGGTTTAGCAAAGCAGGGAGTGAGGGAGATGCAGGATGGAGAATAAGAAGGGAGACTGAAGATGCTGATCCAACATGGTTACAGGAGGAACTTAATAAAACTTAATAATAACTAATAATAATAATGACTGGATAAACTGAGGACATTTCCTCACTCTGCTATTATCTTTAGTGTCTCTCCTCTACATGTTTGTTGTAATTATTTCTATCAATAACAAGTTTTCTTTGTCTCTCTTCCAGAGGAAAATACACCTGGACCTGTGTTTGTCTGTGTCTCTTTCCGGTCCCCAAACCCAGCCGGTCCTGAGCCTGGTTCTGCTGGAGGTTTCTTCCTGTTAAGCGGGAGTTTTTCCTCTCCGCTGACGCCGGTGTGCTGCTCAGGATGGAGACTGTGACGAAGCAAAGACTCTGCGCCGTCTGCTGGCTTCTTTAG
Organism: Austrofundulus limnaeus; assembly: GCF_001266775.1. Classification (NCBI taxonomy): domain Eukaryota; kingdom Metazoa; phylum Chordata; class Actinopteri; order Cyprinodontiformes; family Rivulidae; genus Austrofundulus; species Austrofundulus limnaeus. The sequence goes on from NW_013952700.1 coordinate 586,260, forward strand.
ATTATTCTTTTGTTTTTGTTTTTGTTTTTGTGTACAGTGTCCTGAGACAACAGTTGTTGTGACTTGGCGCTACATAAATAAACTGAATTGAATTGAATTAATTACTGGCTCAGAAATAAACCAAATCTACAAATTTATTTAATTAAATGAAACGAGTCAACTTGAGGTGGAGCGCAGATAGGCTCAGGCTCAGTTTAAAGGTGTTTTAATCAGCATCACTGCTGGGATTTCTTGTTAATTTGTTGTAAATAAAATATTTTAAGAACTTGGATACATCTTATCTGTCATTCATTACTCATTTATARAACATTTGAACGTGAACGTTTACTGTTTATAACTAGACACCGCATAGCGGTAACATAATGACCCCCGCACATACACATGCACCAGAACTCAGAAGTCTTTATTCCTAATAAATGTCATGCTACTAAGTGCATCCCAAAATTGTAGTGGCTCGGGTGAGGGTCTTTTTTTTTGGGGGGGGGGGGGGGGTGGCATTGGTTGACCTGATGGATAGCCCCTCATCAGAGCTAAACAACCAAAAAAAAAAAATCTGAATCTCCTATGTTTAATAGTTTTTGAGCAATAACCATTTTTGTATGTCCAGATACCCCTTTTTTTGATAAATTGGTTGGGGGTCTGGGGGAGGGGGGCACTGATTGGACAGCACATGTAATTGGCATTCAACTGCGAACATGTTTTTGAGGTATGCATTAGCTGCCAGGTGTGAATGCTGTCAGAATCGACCACCTGCAGCTGAAAGACGTTCCAGGTGTGAACGCAGCATAAGGTTCAAGCTCTTTTTTGATTGTGCTAGTCTAACCCTAACCCTAACCCTAACCCTGTCCTTGACAGTGAACCCAGAGAGGTGCACTTACTTGTTAAAGAGATTCAGACCAACGCGGTAGTGTCTTTTGCGAATGACATCACTGCTGAATGCAAGTGAGTCCCAGCTGTTGCACTTTTCCTTGTGGTATGTCTGTTTGCTGAGCGTTTGCTCCCTCAGGCTGTCCCTGGAAGAGGACTCAGAGCTACCGTTTATGGTGTCGTTGGAGTTTGATGTGTTGATACTGTCGTTGTCGTCGTCTGCAAAATTAGACTCCGATTTGCTCAGCAGGTGTGCGGTACCATTAATAGCTAGGAGGGCCTCCAGCTGTCGAGCATGATGCAGAGAGGCCTCTGCTTCTCCAGAAAGCTCCTGAGGTAGCAGGTTGTGGCTGAGGTGTTTGGGACTGCTCTGCTGGCTGCTCAAACTTGGACCATTCTGTCTCTTTAAAGAGCTGCACATCCAACGATTGTTCAGATCCACCAAACTGTCGCTGGGAGGCTCTATGGTCAGTAAGGGAAGGTTATCCACACACAGGCACGGCTCCTGGTATTCTAAGGAAGGTGTACTGCTGCAGCGTGTACCCTTGTCTCGTTTTTCATCCCTGTGAGTCAGGGACCAGTAGTCATGGGAAGGGTTGAGGGAACGCTGGTCTGTGCTGGAGCCCACAGAGTGACACAGAGGCAGGGGCGGGGACAACTCGTCCTCATCGATGTAAAGAGTGACATCACTGTAAGATGCTGTCATCTCATCTAGTTTGTGGTGTTCTGAGGTGCTCAGTTCTCCGTCTACAGCCTGATGGACTCTCCCTGGATCTGATTGACCGTCCTCTTCATGCAGACTGCGGCAGTTCAGTGCATCATCTATGGACTGAGCTAGAGACTTGACCTGCTTGGAGAAGGCATCTTCCAGTTCTGTAATGACATCTGTGAAGTTGCTCTGTTTTGTTGGCGTCTCGGTCTTCACACACCTCTCTCCTCCGTGTTCAGACTGCACCAGAACGCCTGCTTCAGTACCGTTTGTCAGTGAGACCTGCTTTCCCTCAAAGCAAGAGCTGTGGACTTTTTCAGGTCCTTCAAAGGAAAGCTTCATCCTCCTGTTGGACAGAGCAATCCGTCTGGACGTACGACTCTCAGACGTAGAACTTCGAAGGAGCTCAAAATTCTTGTTCATCTGGTACTGGCGGAAGGCAGTTTGGATGGTACGTGCAGCATGCCGAGTCAGGAAACGCCCGCCATATTTATGCTCCAACATCTCCACCTGCAAGAAGAAAGAGAAAAGTTGTTGTAGATGTCTAAAAATGTCTTTCTGATAAATGAACTTGCACTTAATTTATTTTTTATAATTTAAATATTTCCTTCTGTGTACACTGAAGGTCTTTGAGAGATGCCACACACTGGTGGACTGCATCTCAGCTTGATACAGTTGCAAAACAACCTAGTGGGTATTTATGCTCTCTCTCATTATGGTTGTGCAAAATCAGCAGCCCTGCTCGTACAGACCCCTTCAGAAGGGATCCATCTGTAAAACAGTAGAAATGATTGCGAAACACGTCCACAACTTAAGGACACACATAAATATCTCAACACTGCACATTTTTGTGTTTTAATTTTAGATTTTTTTCATGTTCCTGACTCAGACAGAAACCCCAAACAATTGTTTTTATTCAAAATTAATACAAAAGATGTTTTTGTGATTAGTGTAAAAATAAAAGAACGGGGACAATTTCATTAGTGTAAAATTAAACAAAACTGAAGTGACGGCTTGCAGCAAAAATTGTAGCTTTTAATAAAACAAACTGACTCACTGCGCCTCGTTTTTTTGTGCATCAAAACATGTTTCACTTGTGCTGATTAAAAAATAATGCTTAAGTTCTTGATTAAATAAAAGAAAAAAACTTTTTTCTAAACTTTGCATGGATTATTTATGTTTTATATGGAAGATCAGCTTCTGCAGAGTCTGCTCAGCAAAATTCTGACCTGAGATCAGATTTGTTGGTGTCCTTTGGTGTAAACTCCATTTATTTAACAAACATGATCAACATTGTTTCAATCACACAAGAGACCTATTGCACGAAACTACGATAAGGGATTAACCCAAGATTTAGGTGTAAACCTGAATTAATTAAGCCTTGAATCGGTAGCATGAAGTACGAAGCACTTATGTTTCTGTGGTAAGAAGTGCTCTGAAACTAACCTGGTCCTGACCAGGTTTAACATGAAGCTTATTTAACCTGTTAGTGTTTTAGAGCAGTAGAGTCATTTTACTGCAGAAAACTGTTCCTCTAACCAAGTTTTACAGTCTTATATCAGCTAAAAATTATTTTGATCTTGTTTTTAGACCGATTTACTAAACAAGATCAGAATGTTGGATTATTAATCTTGTTAATCTGAAAAGTTTGTTTTTACTTCAAGAAGTCTTACCAATTTGCAACTGTCAAACTGCAGATTATTAATTATTATTCATTTGAAAAGAATAAGAGCCTAATTTAGTGTTTTAAACTTATTTTTAGAAGTCTAATTTCTGCAGTGTCTGATCAGAAATCAGTTCTTCACAC
>NW_013952700.1:592267-599823 GCF_001266775.1 Austrofundulus limnaeus
TATATATACATACATACACCCATACATACATTTACATAAACTAGATACCGCACAGTGGTAACATGACCCCCACACGCACAAATGCACCAGAACTCAGAAGTCTTTATTCCTAATAAATGTTGTGCGTACCCAAAGTTGTAGTGGTTTGTGTGTGTGTGTGTGTGGGGGGGGGGGCATTGGTTGAACTGATGTACAGTATCTAGACACCCCCTCTTTGAAAGGAGCCCCCTCCTCAAATATGGGGTCTATCGTAAAACCATTGGCTGGCGCAGTGTAGGTCAGACTCATCTACAGTCCTGCCAAATTTCATGTTGTTTGGTACAGCAAAGTAATCCGTACCTGAGGCCTCATGCATAAAGGATTGTGCAGCTTTCACACTAAAAGGTGACGTACCGACAAATTTAGAAATGTGCGCCGCACCAAAATATTCAGATGTATAAAACCATGCATGCGCAGGTTCCTGCGCACCTTTCCTTCATACATCCCAATGATCGTGGAACTTAGCACACGTGAGACGCCTCCCCTGACACGCCTCCCCTGACACGCCTCCATTTAAATATGTTACGGTTTGTATTCTGAGCTCTGAATAAATGCCAAACAAAGTCAAAGTTTGAGTGCAAAATTTCTTCCACCTGTTCTCTCCATTCACAGGACAGTAGTCTCCTCCATCTTCTTCAAACTAAAAGGACAATGGGAGCAAGGTGCTGATTTTGCACAACCATAGTGACAGAGAGTACAAATACCCAGTAGGTTGTTTTGCAACTGTATCTCAAGCTGAGTTATCTGCAATCCACCTATGTGTGGCATTTCTCAAAGACCTTCAGTGTACACAGAAGGAAATATTCATCCTAACAGATAGCCAAGCTGCTATTAGAGCTCTCCAAGGGCCACACTTCACATCACTACTGGCCTGGGAGTGTGCCGAAGCAGTCAACCAACTGGGGGGAGATAAAAGTGTTGCTGTTAGATGGGTACCAGGATATACTGGCATTTATGGAAAGAGAGCTGACTACCTCAGGATCACTTTAGGACAGAGCCTGTTGTAGGTATCTCAACAGCAGTCTGTAGGACTGCCCTACAGGCCTGGATTAGATGTCAGCACTCATTCCTCTGGAGGGAGCTGAAGGACTGCAGACAGTAGAAGACAAGACTTATATCATTCTGTAAGATAACTGTTTTTTTAATTTCAGAGGAAATGGTTCGAGTTACTGATTCTTTGATCACAGTTTCATAACATAAATCATACTGCACCAGTGACCCGCTGCACTCTGAAGGCACCAACAGAACCATATCTTCTGCAAAAAGCTAAGATGACAACCCAGACGTGCTCGTCACTGCAACTGGACCTTGATATTCTGTTCACGAACTCCCCAAACAAGGGAGTCCAACTTAGTCCTGAACTTAGCTGAACTTGGTTGCTGAGAATGCAAACAGAACTCAACTTTTGTTTATACAAAAACCAGATAGCTCTTATTTTCTTATCATTTTAGTCAAGCTGTTAAAATGTGAACTCTCTAATGCAGGTCTATAAAGCCTGGAACTCCAGACATTTGGAACTGAAAAAGCTTCCTGGGAAGTATGCTTCAGAATAAAAGTCCAGTTATTTTTATTTTTTTAAACCTTTTTTATTGATTATGATGATTTTGAATCTTCGCCAGCATTTTCTATTATTAACATGTTAGATTTCTGCTCTGAAAAACTACACATAAACCAGTTATTCTGTCTTTGTGTTTCTTTCCTGTCAAACCCAGCCAGTCAAGGCAGATGACGGCCCATTCTGAGCCTGGTTCTGCAGGAGGTTTTGTTCCTCCTAAAATGAAGCTGATCCTTTCTTCTGTCACCAATGTGCTGCTCACGATGGGGACTGATTTAGTGCCAGATAAAAAGCTAAAAACGTGCCTATAGCACCAACAAGGTCACACTTACCAAGTGTCTGAGACAAACTCCAGAAAAGGTTGTATCTTGACTGAGGTACACTGCAGACACCACATGTTGGCCTCTGAGCCCCAACACCAAACCCATTACCCTGCTGATGTTTGTTACTCCGTTTCTGAGTTTATTGTTCCATCAGGTCTCATCTGAACTGCCCTTTTCTGACATCTGTCTGGCCTCTCTTCAGACCTCCAAGGGAGGCGTTCACAGGAAGCGTGAGGAAACTTCCTCCACAGGAAACTGGGTCATGTGGCTGTGGAAGCGCTGAAGTCCCATGGACCTGAGGGGGTCTCAAACAGGATGGGGCTTAAAATAAAAAGGAAAGAGACACAAAGATCTCTGGCAAATTTTATTATTAACACAAGAACAACAAAAAGGAAATAGTTTTATCTGATGAAGCTGAGGAGACAGCTGCAGTAATGTGATCTTTAACTCAGTCCAGCTGTCCTCAGACATCTGCTTTCAGCTTCATATGAAAAACATACAGGAGATGATTAATATCCCAGCTCCACTATTGGTCGAAGACATAAAAAGTGTACAGGAAATAACATTATGATTGTGGTCTTTTGGCTTCAGCCAAACTCTCCTTTAAACGAACATCCAGGTTAAAAAAAGAATATTTGACTCTTCCAGCTTTATGCTAATATTTAGAGTGATCTCCACACTCAACATCTCACATTCCCTGCCCTGCCTCTCTGGCTCAGTAGGGAAGATCTGCATTTAATGGTGACATCATTGCACAAACAATGAATGTGCACAATGGTGAAAACTCAGTTCCATAACTGGAAGGAAAGTAAACAGGAAATTTTATTAAGAGCAATTTTCGGGGTAACATTTAAGGTAGTCAAATGTACTGTTATAAAATGAAAATTAATTATTTATTACAGTGCACTCCACAGTGCTGAAGCTACTGACAAACAAACCTGCTCAGTACAGGCAAACATCCTTTTTTCTTCTGTTATGATGGAAGGTAGACTTGAGAATATACCCAAGCAAATAAATAATCAGGATATTTGTGTTTCTGTGAAAAGCAGACAGTTTATAACTTCATTTTAAAAACGTGGATTCTCTGGATCTGGTTCATTTTGAATGAAGCAGCTTTTCAACCAAATCGGGCGTCACACGTATGAGTCATTCCAACACATAAAGTATTTATATTTTATATTTACTCCTAACTCAAGTGGACACATTTAGCATACTGACTTTAGAAAATCAATTATATAACTGATGTAGAGAGGCGGCAGCATCAGTGGCTCCTGTGGTAAAATCCTGAACTTGGTTTAACACAGTCCTGAAGTGGTACCTATTCTTAATTACCCACAAGCCAGTGGGGCTGGACCAAAAGTGTGAACTGAACACAAGATGAATCATCAGAAGCTTGGTTAGGGTTAGGGTTATGGCATTTTGACTCTACCAAAAACTAGCTCCTCTGATGAGTTTATAATTTATTGTATGAATGCTGACTCAGCATAATGGGCTGTCATTGACAGGCTTTGTGAAACGTGGGATGGAATTTTATAGAAGAAGGTAAGTTTTACCGCAGAGGCACTGATGATGTGTTTGATGGGAAGGGGGCCGATGAACCGTGGAGCCAACTTCTTGGGAATGTCCTTCAAATTTATGTCCCGAGTGATCAGCCAGACCCTTTGTCCAACCACTTACTTAGGGGCTAAGAAACGTTGTCTTTCAGCAAACCTCTTGTTCTGTTCAAACGTCATCATGAGACCCTTCTTAGTCTGGTGCCACAATCAACAACACCTCCTGAGGTGATGCTGGACAGAATAGACTAACATCCCTTTCAATATTAGGGAAGAGAGGTAGAGTATGGCCGAGAGACGCAAAACGGGACAGACCAGTGGCAGTGGAGGTATGCGTATTATGTGCATATTTGACCCAAATGATGTGTTTCCTCCATGAAGAGGGATTGTTATTAAGGATGCACCTGAGAGCTCTTGGTTACAGTGTTCAGTCTGACCGTTAGACTGTGGATAGTACCCAGAGGACAGGTTGGAGTTTGCTCCCAGGGCACTGCAAAAGGTCAGACCTGTGAAATAAATTGGGGTCCACGTTCAGAAACAATATCCAGCGGGATTCTGTGAATCCTGAAAACCTGATTTATAAGGACTTAAATAGTCTCAAAAGCTGAAGGTAACTTAGGCAAAGGGACAAAATGAACAGCCTTGGAGAACCGGTCCAATGACTGTGTGTTGCCTTCAGATGGAAGCAAGCCAGTGACAAAGTACAAAGAGATGTGACCAAAGTCTACCTTTGGTCACATCTCTTCAACCATTGCCTAATGGGCAATGGTTGAAGGAGACCAGCTGAGAGTTGATTGTTGTTCTTATTACGGGCACAGGTGGGACAGGCGTGAACAAACTCTCAAATGTCTTGACATAGGGTCGGCCACCAAAAATATCTTTTAGTACAGCATTTGAGTGATCCCAGGATGGCAAGTGAATCAGTGATAATGAATCCAATCCAGTACTCTCCCCAAACTTTTTACATGCAGGTCTGGTTCCTGGGTCAAGTTCTTGGACTTGGGCTTCTTAAATTTCCTTCTCGATCCCCCAGGTGAGTGTCCCCATGAAACAGGAAGAAGGGATGACATGGGCTTCAGTCTTGGAGCTGTCAGACACAGAAAACTGGCGAGAGAGGGTGTCAGGCTTCACATTCTTAGAACCAGGTCTGTAGGTTTTGGTGAAAACATGTAAAAAATAGCAACCAACTGACTTGACATGGGTTTAATCTTTTGACAGTTTAAAGGTAAGAAAGGTTTTTGTTATCTGTCCAAATGTCCGTACCTTCAAGCCAATGACACCACTCCTCGAGAGCTACTTTGATAGCGAGCAACTCACAATCTACGACATCACCATTTTGTTTCTTCTAACAAGCCTTTTGCTACTTTCAGATTTTAGGTCTGCGACTTTTAGCTAACATTTAGCTACTTTCAGCATTTAGCTACTGTTTTGCTACTTTTAGCTAACATTCAGCTACTTTCAGCATTTAGCTACTGTTCTGCTACTTTTTACAGGTGTGTAGATCTGCCACCAGACAAAATGACTGTTGAGCTATGAGTCTTACAGAGGTATGTAAAGAACTTAAATGAAATAACTAAGCAAAAATAAAAATACCTTCAGACTTTGGTAAAAAAAATAAAACTATTCCACTAATAAGAAAAGTACTTATGTAAAAGTCATAAAATTGCTCAGACTCATTAGTAAAGTAAAAGTACTTTAAAGGAATGAATGACATGTTGATTTTACTGGATCAACTGGATCCACTAAACCCAGCTGAATAAATTACATTTACTCAAAGCACTTTAGTGGAACCAGTTGACCTAACTTGGTAACAAGGTGAAGGAAATTTTGTGTGTGCGGCTCAGTCTCCATTTTCTCCACCACGCTTTCTTCCATCAAGACAATCAAATGTTCATGAAAGTGATGTCACACCATAAAATTGTAACACGACATAATGACAGTTTCTTTTTTTTACATAATGCAGCTCAACAATAATTTTGTGATGTGACTCTATACTTCTGTGACTTTTAGCTACCATTTTTCTACTTCTACATTTCCTGTTGCTTTATAGGGTTCAGCTCAACTTTGGCTCATTTTAGCTACTGTTTGGCAAATCATATTACCAGGATTTATTTATTTTGTACTATAAATGCTCTTATGCTCTTCACAGATGAGCATGACAGTGACCCCTCCTGGAGTGTGGATGTGTTCTCATCATGTTTGCTTCACAATAAAACACAGATTTCTTACCAAGTGTTGAAATAAACTCAGTCCTGTGGACCAGCACAATAAACTGAAACTAAACTCTTTTTAAGGTAAGTTTCTCACATGAACATGAAATGTGAGCGCCCTCAAACTTTTTAACTGCATGGAGGACTTTAAATTTGTAGACTTTTCTGAGGCACTCAGCTTAATGCCACATTATCCATCCAAACTGAAAACTCTGCTTCTACCAACCGATCTGTCCTCTGAGATAAAATTACATCCAGCAAAATGTCACAAACCGCAAAACTTAACCAGTGGTAGATGTACACCCAAAGATTATTTTCTTGGAAATTTCAATGAAATCACTCCACTGGTACAAGAAACGGTTAAAAAAGGGTTGAGTCCAACCATTAAAGCTACAGTTCTAGCTATGCTAAAAGCCAGAGGAGTGAGCGCTCAGGAGCCTAGCTCCTCCTGACGACACTGTAGGTCAGCAGAAAGGAGCCTGATGATGTAACAAACTATTTTTAGCTCAGTTTAAAGGATCAATAAGGATTCATCACACTGGAGCCTCGTGCTCAGTGAAACACCAATCAGAGGCCAGCAGCAGAAACAACAAGTCCGTTTGGAAAAGCTGCTTAGAGGATGCAGCAGCCTCTGCATGGAGTGTGTGTGTGTGTGTGTGTGTGGGGGGGGGGGGGGTAACATGACCAGAGAGGGAAGATATAACAACAACAGTCTGCTGCTTCAGCCCTAATTTCAGCCTCTGAGGACACAAACATCAGCTGCCATGACAACATTTTGTAGGCTGCTTCCTTCACTCTTCTTAAACACAGGAGGAAAGTTTCCGCTGACATCACAGACCTAAAACATGACACAGCAAAAACAGAGGAGCGACAGCAGAAACCCTACCGGCACAGAGAGAGTAGACCCGACTCCAGCAGACCCTGTCATAGGAGCACATCCTCCACACTGACCTCCTGTGCCCCCCACCACCAGCAGCACCAGCAGCAGCACTGCTCCTGTCAGCCTCCTCTGTCGGTCTGTCTGTTGGTCCAGCCTCCCTCTCAGAGGGGAGGGTGTCCAGCCTGCTGCAGAGCTAAGTCGTTGCTGTTTGCTGGCAGCACTGCAAGGTCAGAGAAGAAGACAGCATACTGCCTTTCAGTACCACCCCCCCCCCCCACCACCACACTCTGATGGCCTGCAGGATGCAGACCTTCACTTCTCCTCTGAACTTTTCAGCTAATTTTGCTGGTTTTGCCTCTTAGCTGCTGTTTTGCAGATTTTAGCTTCTAGCTACTGTTCTGTTAGTTTTACATTTTTGTTCAAAGATTTTTAGTGATCCTCAGAACCTTCAAATATGGTCGGTCAGAAAACAGTGACCTGTCCTTTCCAGGTTGGGGGTGAAGTTCTGCCTCAAGTGGAGGAGTTCAGGTTCAGGTATCGGTGTTTTGTTTACTGTGAGGGAAGAATGGAGCGTGAGACTGATAGACGGATCAGTGCAGCTTCTGCAGTTTTACAGACTCTGTATTGGTCTGTTGTGGTTCTGAGGGAGCTGAGCTGTAAGGCAAAGCTCTCTGTTTACTGATCAGTCTACGTTCCTAGCCTCACCCATACATGTCAACTTATACAGATTGTCCGTAAGTTATACAGATTTTACATCATTTTGCAGGTATACGGACGCACAGAGCAATCTCTCAATTTTTTCAAGTCTTATGGATTTTTTCAAAACCTCATTTTCAAATTTATCTAACATGTCAGAGCCTGTAGGATGATTTATAAAACAATAAATAACATCAAACGGCCATCTTCCAACCTGTTCGGCTGCTAGAAATAAGCTTAGAACTTTTTCCGCTCTCCTTTCATTGTTTGTTTTTCAATAGGTTTGACTCTGGCCCATTG
>NW_013952700.1:601583-604502 GCF_001266775.1 Austrofundulus limnaeus
CTGTGGGATCAATAAAGTTTTATCTTATCTTATCTTATCTTATCTTATCTTATCTTATCTTATCTTATCTTATCTTATCTTATCTTATCTTTCCTCTTGCTTCGCAGCAGGCACTTTCATGTCCTCAGTCAACAGACCCCCAGCCCCACCACCGCGGGTGCGAGTTGTACAGATTTTTAGCAAAATTTACAGATTTTTGAGGCGTATTATACAGGTAAACTTCCGAAGAGGTTGACAAGGATGCACCTATGGTCACGAACTTTGGGTAGTGACCAAAAGAACAAGATTACTGATACTGGATGGATGGATGGATGGATGGATGGATGGATGGATGGATGATGGAAGGACAAATGGATACTGAATTTTAGCTTTTAAAATAAAAACCTCTGATTTTCATAGTGATCGGAGCACAAATGCTGGTGGTTTTGTTGGTCAACAGTGCAAATTGCTACATTTTCACAATAAAACAAACGAGTGGTCCAACACAAGTTTTGTCTTATTTCTGTTATAAAATTCATATACAGGGCTCTGAAATGACTTTGTTGTTACAGCATCTGTTAAAGATGAAATACTTATTGAGTTCCATTAAAATATGTCTCCATGAGATATTTTTCTGATACAGACAAACCCACAAACATCTCAAAAATATTAAAGACAATTAAAAAACCAACATGCGGGCCTGTTGCTCTTCAATACAATGCTGAGATTATTTACTTTTTTGTGTTGAAATTATGAGAACAGAACAGAACCTCACAGATAATCAGACTTCAGTAATCTTTGTCCAATCTCTAACCTGCCATTCATCTCCAAGATTCTGTAAAAAGTTGTTGTCAGTCAACTCCATGCTGAGGAGTTTCAATCAGGTTTTCACCCCACCATAGCACCGAAACCGCCCTTGTAAAAATCACCAATGATCTTCTTCTTGCTGCCGACTCTGGTCTCCTGTCCATCCTCATCCTCCTTGACCTAAGTGCTGCTTTTGATACGATCTCTCATTCTATTCTCCTCAACAGACTAACATCCATTGACTTCTCAGGTACTGCGTTTGGCTCAAATCTTATCTTTCTGACCGCACTCAATTCATCCAGATTAAATCCCACTCTGAGTCATCCCCCGTCTCCATTGGCGTGCCCCAAGGCTCTGTCCTTGGACCCCTTCTCTTCATTACTTACCTCCTTCCTCTTGGTTACATTTTCCGCAAGTTTGGTGTCCGTTTCCATTGTTATGCCGATGACACACAGCTCTACCTGTCAACCAAGCCAAACTCCACACAACCTCCCTCCATCCACTCTGACTATCTCAATGAACTCAATCACTGGTTTTCAGACAATTTCCTTCAACTGAATAGTGATAAAACAGAAATCATCCTTGTCGGCACTAAAAATTCGATCTCAAAATCTAATAATCTCCTCATCCCTATCAACAACTCTCTGCTAACCCCCTCCCCTCAGGTAAAGAGTCTTGGTGTCATCCTCGACACCACTCTCTCCTTCACTGCACACATCACCAATGTTACTCGGTCTGCCTACTTCCACCTCAGAAATATCAACTGTATCCATCCTTCTCTCACACCCCCCACCACAGCCATCCTTGTCCACAGTCTTGTGACCTCACAGATTGACTAGTGTAACTCTCTTCTCTTTGGCCTCCCCAACAAATCCCTCCATAAGCTTCAGATGGTCCAGAACTCGGCTGCACGTGTCATCACCTAAACTTCCTCCCATAACCACATCACCCCAGTCCCGCAGCACCTCCACTGGCTCCCAGTCAAATCACGCATCGTCTTCAAAATTCTTCTTCTCACGTTTAAAGTTATCCACCATCTTGCCCCTCCTTACATGTCCGACCTCGTACACATCTCCATCCCCTCCCACCCTCTCAGATCCTCTTCTTCCCTTAACCTCCAAGTATCCACTGCCTGCCTCTCCACCATGGGGAGCAGGGCCTTCACCTGTTCTGCACCTCTCATCTGGAACTCTCTACCACCTGACCTAAGAAACACCACATCTCTTCCTGTGTTCAAGACTGCTTTGAAAACACCTCTTTAGATTAGCATATCTATCTTAACTTCATTTGTAATCCATGCTCTGTAACTCATGCCAGCTTGTCTTTGTATTTTCTCACATTCTCCTACGATGTGACCAATGCTGTAAGTGTCCTGAAAGGCGCTTTTCAAACAAACTGATGATTATTATTATTATAGACTTACTCTTGCGACTGAGCACCACAGCTAGCATGGAGCAGCATTAATATCCTGAGTCTGTGTCCAACAGGGAGGTCCGTGTCCCTTCCAACACTGAAGCTGACAGGTTTGTCACCACAAATGACTGACTGTGGTGCCTGAAGGAACAAGTAGACTGAGGGAGAAAGTGGATCCTCCTTCCACTGAGCCTATACAGGATTAATGCTAATGGGATTTCCCTGAATGGTTCCCTCTCACAGGTGGTATCCCTCTTTAGCTCTATGTGTGGACAGAAAATCTCTGCTGATGTGAAAGGCTTACTCTTCTGCTCACAGCAAAACGGATCCAACTTCACTTTAACAATGTGTATCATTTCCCAGGTTCATGGTGAAAATAAAGGTTTAGAACTCTTTGAAGGAATGCATATCCCCAGTCATGCATATATGTTTGGATTAAATCAACTATGGCATGAAATATTGTCAAGACCTCTACTAGTGAACAGTTTTGTCTGACTCATTAATTATAGGGTTGTAAAATGACCAAGACATCAACTATTGCATCAAAAATGCAACATGCTAACAAAGATTTTAGTTATGCAGGATGTGCACCAGTGCAATGAAATAATTGAAGCTTTTAAATTTTTTTCAAATCATTTCAAATTATTTCAAATTTGATCTAAAAAAACTAAAATATAAAATGTTTTTGTTGCTACACACATGCACCTATAAATATCAGCT
>NW_013952700.1:607106-609366 GCF_001266775.1 Austrofundulus limnaeus
ACTTTATTCTCATATTATTCTCATATTATTTTTACTGCATTTTGGTACAACTTTAATCTCGAAACACTATGACTACATTCTTGTAATATTATGTTTTTATTCTGCTGTTATTATGACATTATTCTTATTATTTTTACTGTATTTTGGTACAACTTTAATCTCGAAACACTATGACTACATTCTTGTAATATTATGTTTTCATTCTGCTGTTATTATGACATTATTCTTATTATTTTTACTGTATTTTGGTACAACTTTATTCTCATAATATTAGGATTTTATTCTCATAATATTAGGACTTTATTCTTGTAATATTATGTTTTCATTCTGCTGTTATTATGACTTTATTCTCATTATTTTTACCGTATTTTGGTACAACTTTATTCTCATAATATTAGGATTTTATTCTCATAATATTAGGACTTTATTCTTGTAATATTTTGTTTTTATTCTGGTATTATTATGACTTTATTCTCATTATTTTTACCGTATTTTGGTACAACTTTATTCTCATAATATTAGGATTTTATTCTCATAATATTAGGACTTTATTCTTGTAATATTTTGTTTTTATTCTGGTATTATTATGACTTTATTCTCATTATTTTTACCGTATTTTGGTACAACTTTATTCTCATAATATTAGGATTTTATTCTCATAATATTAGGACTTTATTCTTGTAATATTTTGTTTTTATTCTGGTATTATTATGACTTTATTCTCATTATTTTTACCGTATTTTGGTACAACTTTATTCTCATAATATTAGGACTTTATTCTCAAAATATTAGGATTTTATTCTTGTAATATAAATGTTTTTTTTCTGATATTATGATTTTATTCTCATATTTTTATTGTATTTTGGTCCAACTTTAATCTCGTAATACTATGACTTTATTCTTATAATATTATGTTTTTATTCTGGTATTATTATGACTTTATTCTCATTATTTGTACTGTATTTTTGACACAACTTTAATCTCATAATACTATGACTTTGTTCTGGTAATATTATGACTTTATTCTCATAATTTTAAAAAAGGATCTTAGTCTGGCATTATACTCCGTCATTCACATTAATTTTAAAAAGAACTTTTATTTTTTGCTGTGAGTGGCACTAACGTGGTTCCATACCCGGGGTCGTTGAGCCTAGCAGGGCGTGCCTTCCAGCTCCGCTGCTACAGGGATACCAAGATGGAAATCCAGGGGCTTGGTGATGCCCAAAACACTCAGTGTCAACATGGCGTCCTACACAACACCACTTCATCCGCCATCGGGCCGACATCAGGGCTGTCGCCTCCTCTCATTCCCACCAGAGATGAAGCAGACAGACCTCGGAGTGAGAGCAGCACCGGGCCGAGGACAGCACCGTTTCGCCTGCTGGTGGAAAACAGCAGCAATGTCGCTTCTTTTCCGCCCGTCTGCAGAACGACCGACGCCGCTCTGGACGACAGGACGTCGGCGGGGCTTCATAACATAAACCCGGACAGAGACAGCGAGCTGAGTTCGCTGCTCGGTTCGAGTGAGTTCGGCAGGACGGGCTGGAGGTACGTGGAAGGCGGGGAGTCTGTCATGGCGCTGCCGCTGTTCGAAGGGGAAGAGGAACTGACGCCGCAGCGGCAGCTAGCCTTAGCTTCCCCGCCTTCACGGCGGCAGCAGCCGCTGGTGGACCGCCTCAAGCCGGGCAGCAGAACCAGCACGGCCGGGAAACAAACACCCGATTTATACCTCGTGTTTAACTCTCTCCAAGAGCATGGAGCCGCCGAGGCGAGGACCGGTCCTCCGGATGACTCCTGTGAGAAGAAGCGGGGAGTGAGAGGAGAGGGGGAAGCCCAGAGCTCCGAGGAGACCAGTCAGACCAGTCCCATGGAGACAGGAGACACCCGTGAGCCGGCCGACAACCAGAGAGCTCTGCAGACACTAAAGACTGCACACCCGGTCTTCAGTTTGTCATCCAGCAGTCCAGCTGTGAGTCAGAACAGTTCGGCTGCGTGTCAGAACAGTTCGGCTGCGTGTCCGAACAGTTCGGCTGCATGTCCGAACAGTTCGGCTGCGGGTCAGAACAGTTCGGCTGCGTGTCAGAACAGTTCGGCTGCGTGTCCGAACAGTTCGGCTGCATGTCCGAACAGTTCGGCTGCGGGTCAGAACAGTTCGGCTGCGGGTCAGAACAGTTCGGCTGCGTGTCCGAACAGTTCGGCTGCATGTCCGAACAGTTCGGCTGCGGGTCAGAACAGTTCGGCTGCGTGTCCGAACAGTTCG
>NW_013952700.1:609392-610970 GCF_001266775.1 Austrofundulus limnaeus
TCAGAACAGTCCGGCTGCGGGTCAGAACAGTTCGGCTGCGGGTCAGAACAGTTCGGCTGCGGGTCAGAACAGTCCGGCTGCGGGTCAGAACAGTTCGGCTGCGGGTCAGAACAGTTCGGCTGCGAGTCAGAACAGTTCGGCTGTGAGTCAGAACAGTTCGGCTGCGGGTCAGAACAGTTCGGCTGCGGGTCAGAACAAGCAGGCCTGTCACCACACGGTGGAAGATGTGGTTCTGACAAACAAATATGGCGACCGGCTCTGCGGTCAGATCTGCACCCAGAACAGCGAGGGGAAGCTGCAGCTGCGGGACACCTGCGCTGACGACAGCACTGAGACTGTAAGCACCGACAAACCAGAACAAATCTCCAACTCAAAGAGGCCGGAGGACCGAACAAGTCCAGTCACGGCCTCCCCCAGTCTGCCCGCCAGTGAGACCTTTACTGGAACCATCACCATAAACAACCAAAGCATCATAGTGACCATTGAGAACGGCATCCTGACCCTCGCTGCCCCACCTGAGGGCTATGTCCACAAGGAGGACGGCATGGTCAGCCTGAAGGAGCACCTGGGGATGAAAGACCATGAAGACATTGTCCTGCTGAACTATGACAGCGGCACCAAGTCCATAGGGAAGATCAGCACCCTGGCAGTGGCCAGTCCAAAGCACCAGGACGAGTCCAGACCCGGTCTGTCTGTCAGCGACTCTGAGCTGGCTCTGGTGGATGACTGCTCCTTCTCAGAACTCAGCACCTCACTACATTCCTGTCCCAGTAAGGAGGACGGGGAGGCGCTGTGTGCTTTAACAGAACCGGACCTGGTGTCGCCCTCGCCCAGAACCACCGTGGCGGGCTGTGACAGCGAGGACCGAAGCTCTCTGCGGCTCAGCAGGCCCAAGAAAGGCGCCGCGGCCTCTTTCCTGTGTCCAGAACCTGGCTGCTCCTGCACGTTTGAGTCCCGTCAGAAGCTGAAGGTCCACCTCCTGAACCACACGGAGGACCCTCGGCCGTACCAGTGCAGCGTGGAGGGCTGCGGCTGGGCCTTCGCCACCTCCTACAAGCTGAAGCGCCACCTCCAGTCCCACGACAAGCAGCGGCCTCACGCCTGCCAGTTCGAAGGCTGCGGGCGGCGCTTCACCACGGTCTACAACCTGAAGGCGCACCTGAAGGTCCACGAGCAGGACAGTGCCTTCGTCTGCGACATCTGCAACGAGAAGTTTCGCAGCAGCACGCGCCTCACCAACCATCAGAGGGTTCATTTTGAGCCGCAGAGACCCCACAAGTGTGAATTCCCAGGTGGGCTGTGCTGTGGGAGCTGCTGCTCGTGACTCTCCTTCGACATGTTTTCACGTCGTCTGTCCCTGTTTGCAGGCTGTGAGAAGACCTTCATCACCTTCAGTGCCTTGTTCTCCCACAACCGCACCCACTTCAGAGAAACGGGACACTTCGCATGCACTTACCCAGGCTGCCACAAGACGTACGACAAGGCCTGTCGCCTCAAAATACACATGAGGAGTCACACGGGTGAGTGTTAGCGTGCGTGTGTGTGTGTGTGTGTGTGTGTGTGTGTGTGTGTGTGTGT
>NW_013952700.1:617158-618942 GCF_001266775.1 Austrofundulus limnaeus
CCCCCCCCCCCCCCCCCCCCCTCCCCGACAGGGCGCACCAGTGCAACCGGAAACATTTTTAAGGCGCACTTTTAAAAAATAAATTAGTCGCACTCTAGAGCCCTGGGTCAGACAGACAATAGCAGTTTTTCTTCTGCCTTAATGTCTGCTGGTACAGCCGAATGTGGTGAATCCAATCAGACAAATAGTGTGGGCAATCCCACCGAGCTATCAACTTCTCCAAGATCAATTCCATCTGGCCAGCAAAGTCCAGGGACCACAGCCGGCCCACGACCCTCAGCAGAACCGCTTGCAGACCGAGTCCGGCTCGCTCAAGGCACAATGTCCGAGTGCTGATAGAACGGCAATCCTTCATAACGGTCAGGCAGCCAGGAAATGAACAGCCACCAACGCTGTTTTGTAGAACACCAGGAGACCACCAAGCCAATCTGCAGAATCCAGTGATCGGAGTCCAAATATCCAGAACAGAGGTCCCACCTTTGACATGTCCTCCCATGGAAGAAAAAACTTTGTTCCAAAAATTTTATTAAGAGACCAGCTAACAAAATGCATAAAAATAAAAATATCCATAATTTCTGGTTTTGGATGAAAACGTAGAGAAGGCTCCGAGCAGCAAAGCAGGGAAGATAAGGAAGGGCAGGAGAGGAGGAAAAAGCATCTTACTCCTCCAAGAGCGGAACAAAAAATAAAAACAAAAGAACAAATCTCCTCTCATGTCCTGCTTATAATTTGTTTTTTGAGTAAATCTCTAGATTAACATGTTACCCTGTGTTTAAATGTTAGTGTTACATTTCTCTGTTCAGGGTGGATCAAATGTTTTACTTTTATATATATATATTTTTTACCTTTTTTCAGCTAGCAACCTAACAGATTCCTGTTTTGTTATATTTTATAAATATGTCCAAGTTTAATAATGTGTGAGAAATCCACAGTTTTCTGTTTATTCAGTCAATGTTTAATACAGCTGGCACAATACATTTTATAAAATATAATACAGTGCTTTTTTATTTAGTGTAAGAAATTAGCCTTCATGTCATAGAAAGACCCTTGATTCAAGAGAAATGTCAGTTTTTTAGGAAAATGGTTGCTTATCAGTTAATTGTTAGTCGATTGATAAGATCAATCAACTGTAGATTAAGCCATTAATCAATAACTTGCATCTCTAATCAGTATAGATCATATGCGTCACAACAATAGTAAGTGAAGGGGATGTGCCCCCCCCACTTTTTAAAAGTATCCGTTTGGACCCCTCCACATTCGTCTCATCAGTTCACACAGCGCTGCGTTTGTTAGGTGACTTGATGAAAGAATCCATTCGGTTTGATTGACAGGAGAAAACTCATCACACTAAAAGTCCGCTCCGGGTTCTCCTGGTTACCTCCAGTCAGCACCGCAGCCTGCAGCAGGTACCAGTGGGGACGAGCAGCCGGAGTCGGACATGACCGGCGTCAGGCTGCCTCCACTGGGTTAGATGGGAGGAAGATGACGGTGAATTCCAGGAGTGCAAATATTTAACCTAAAACTAACTTCTAGCTGCTTCTAGAAGGCAGYGTGTGTGATTGTATCCCTCCACAGACACACAACATTAGGAGGTGTTTTACAGAGAAACAGAAAGTAAGTTAAACTCTCCACAGAACAGATTTATCCTGTGTAAAGTTAATGCAGTTAGCTGCTGGCTACAGSTAGCTTACATATCACCACCAGTTAATGTAATTTATAGCATCTTCTAAAGCAATGGTTCCCAAACTTTTCAGCTTTTGACCCACAAAATAGTACAAAACAGC
>NW_013952700.1:619147-621961 GCF_001266775.1 Austrofundulus limnaeus
AATTCAGAAAATCTTTTCAGGACCCCACCTTGATGTTTCGGGACCCCAGTTTGGGTCCCGACCCCAACTTTGGGAAACACTGCTCTAAAGTACAGAGTGATCCGCTGGTGATGTTATTATCAGCAAGAATAATGTGATCACATCAGAAGATTATTGGGTGTTTTTATTAAAGTATAAAATGATTACATTGAGAGCAGATTTTTTTATTATCAGAATATTTTAAACATAAAACAAAGCTTGGTTTATGTCTGAAAACTTTAATAATCAGATGATGAGACTGTTGACTCACAATCACTGATGAAACCAGACCAGATCTGTTATTTATTCATCACACTTTTTAAATCTGACTGACTTCAGCTGGCAATAAAAAAACCCTAATGTTTAATCCATGTTCAGGTGATGCAGGAGCTGATGAGAGTCAGGGTCAGCAGGTAGGGACAGCTCTGTGGCTCAGGTGAGTGATGATGATGATGATGAAGGTGCTGCTGGGAAATTATGAATGAAATCTAAAATGTTTACTCAAATCAGTATTTAGTTTGAGTCCAGTCTGAACAGTTGTGTGAAGTTTATGAAATACATTACTGATTTAAAGGCTTAATCCACAGCATAATTAAACTGAATTTATTTTATTTTGAATAGTATAAATCAGTAAGTGGTAGAAATTGTGGTGGTACCAGGGTCAGAAGGAACCTGTAGACCTATTTTTACTTTAATGCAGATTGACAAAACTGACAAATGTTTTTTGTTTTATTTAATGTTTTTGTCACCATAACACAGTGTCATTTTATGTTCTGAAAGCTGCATGATGCCCTGTTCCTTTTATGAGTAAACCTATCACTAAATCATAAAAAGTGAAATGCCCCTCTAAATTCACTGTTGGTGGTTATTAATATTGCACCTGTTCATTGGGTAAAGTTATTATTATTAGTTTTAAACATGCAGTTAATGGTCATTTAGTGGCACATTGACATGTTACAATTCAAAATAAATCAAGAATAAAACAATATAAAAGTGAAAGGCCTTAAAGTTACTGGATATGTTAAATTATGTCACATTAATTAACCTTATCTCAGCTGTAGCAGTGAGTTTTAAACAGGATGATCGAACTAGTTTAATGAAGAATCTGTCTCTGAAATTAATATTAAATCAAGTGTTTATTTATGTAGGTAATTGAATGTTTAAGAACCTTGGAAAAAACCCACCAGACTGCAGGAAATGGCATCTATTGCATTCAAAATTTCTGGGGGAGGAGCCCCAGACCCCCCACCCTGACCTGTGTGTCCCCCCCACTTTTAAAGTGGTTCTGATGCTCATGGTATATATAGATAGAAAATACTTTGGTAGGATGTTGGTAATTTCACTTGTGGGAGCTTACAGAAGTCTATAAAATTTACGTAGGGAAATAAAAATTACAGGACATTGTGACAATAAAAAAACAGCTACTGAAGCAGTAAAATGATCACTACCTCCTCTATCCACTTCAGCATAATTTATTTTTTGGTTTTATAAAATAATTGTAGTCACCTACACTCTGCTTACAAAAACCTCTTGTCCATGAGCACGCACTGTGTGTGTGTGTGTGTGTGTGTGTTTCCATCTCAGTGTGTCCCTCGCTCTGTGTGATTATGGGCGGACCGTCCGCAGTGGCTTCAGCCATTGTGTTAATAAAAAGCTTACCAAAAAAGCCAAAAATGTAGTGATAACCCCTATTAAAATCTTAACTAAGGCTCTAATGGTAGTTACCCTTAAATCAACCTTTACCTTTGTTTCTGCAGGTGAAAGACCTTTTGTGTGTGACTCTGAAGGCTGTGGCTGGTCTTTTACCAGTATGTCCAAATTACTGCGTCATAAACGGTATGTTTTCTCTAAAAGCAGAACAGTAACAAGCTTCTGTCTAATTGAAGTCAAGTCCTTCAGGAGTTCTGAATCTGTGTCTCTGAATCTGTCAGGAAACATGAAGATGACCGTCGATTTGTCTGCACAGAGGAGGGATGTGGGAAGTCCTTCACCAGGGCCGAGCACCTTAAAGGACACAGCATCACTCACTTGGGCACCAGGCCCTTTCAGTGCCACGCTGAAGGTGCACTACATGAATGACTCCTTCAGCTGTGAACTGTTCTGTTGTCGTTGACATGAACTGTGTAAAAACTTGTCTTCTCCTCAGGTTGTAATGCAAAGTTTTCAGCACGCAGCAGCTTGTACATTCACTCCAAGAAGCATAAACAGGATTCCAACACCCTGAGGACCCGCTGTCCTGTGGCCAACTGCTCCAAGCACTTCTTGTCCCGCAGCAGCCTGAAGAGCCACATGGTCAAACATCACCACCTCAGTGCTGGTGAGACAGTTCCCCCTTCAACACAATAACATGGTTTCATGCTTCACTCTTTGTACACTGCTGCTTTTAGACAAAACACTGACTGAACCTCTGGCTTCACCTTAGCTTAGAGTTCAGGTATTATTTTAAGACATTGGGCCTCATGCAAGAACATGTTCGTATTCTTATCCTAAATTTCTCTTACTTTTGTTTGTACGAAGGGTTCGTACGAACATGTCATGTCAGATTCAACAAACTCTTCTATCTTCAGGAAAAGTGTGTAAATGAGCTGCGTAAATTACACCTGTTTGTATCCAGCTGCTCGTGCACGCGAGAGGAGATTAGCATAATTACCACCCCAAAAACACCATATAAGGCTATGTTTCCTGCCTCAGACACAAGGAAGTGTCCATTCATGAAAAATGACAGCGAAAACTACAGTGGTTTGCAAAAGTATTCATACCCCTTGAACTTTTCCATATTTTGTCACATTACAACCA
>NW_013952700.1:624137-625774 GCF_001266775.1 Austrofundulus limnaeus
ATCTTAGAATATGAAAACATTGGTGAATGCCACAAATTCTCCTAAATCACTCGTACGCACAACTTAAGAACAAATCTGTGCGTACGAATGGTTCTTGCATGAGGCCCATTGTGTGATGACGTGTTGGCATATTATTAGACTTCTCACAATATTCCAAGCAGGGCTGTAGACTAACGTTTTACACTGGGTGCACCGGTGCACCTAACTTTTTCTAAGGTGCACCATCACAAAAGTTAGGTGCACCCAAATTTGCAAACGTTTCACATTTAACATCAGAGTTTTTACAGGTTCCCTTTCTTTAATCACTGTCCATTGAGGCAATGTGAACTCATAAATAATTACTTAACAATGTAGCAAAAATAAAGTTCTATATTTGAACCAGAATTGTAGACGTATAACTTACTGAAAAGTTTTTAAAGTCATTCTATGACCTGAAAACATGTCATGATAAATGAAATGAAAGAAATTCGAAGGGCAAATGTTAAAAGGACTGAACATATTATAAACGTGTCAAAATGAACATTTCATCATTAAATTCTTTTCAACACATCACCCTTAGATGAAAAACTCCTGTAGTTTGGCCTTCAGGATTTTTTGGATCTCTGGATCTCCTGTGAGGACAGAAGAACAAATGTGGGTGTTTTTTTTCCTGCTTGGCCTTCAGAGGAGTCGGACGCTTTTTGTTCTCTTTCCTGAACCTATCCCTTCTTCCTGCTTTGCAGCTGTGTCTAGCCTTTCTTCTACCTATAATCCGAAAACAAAAGGAATTATGGATTTAGTCAACTGGTCTCTGAACGAAATCAACACGATTTTTTTCCACACTGAGATTGGAGCGAGGGTAGCACAGCTGTCCCAGTGGAATGGTCGCGGCCGGGCGAGTGTCTGGGTCTTGTGGGTGGAACGTGATCTGTTTGGCCCCACTTTCCATTGAAGACGTGGAAGATCTGTACATATTTGGATTTATGATAACTGGACTCCTGCTGATCGGCTGTGGAGGAGTTTTGGCTTATCGGAAAATGAAAACGATCCTAACAGCAGTCTGGGAATGTCAAAAGCTGTCAGGGACCTTGGATGGTATCTCCCGTAGTGGGAATGCACAGACTCAGATGCTGGGGGAAATACAGTAAGTTGCAAACTGGATGTGATTCTGACGAGAATCACAGTTCAGCAGCGTGACCATGAGATGTAGGATTACACCTGGGTGAAGTTTCAGTCAGAGAGAGGCGAGGAGGGACTGAAATTTGGAAAATTGGTATTTTCGCCATCACAGAGATGCCGTTAAGACTCAAAGCAGAGAAAACCAGGCTGCTTACCCCAAAACAATTATGTTTATCAATGGATCCCTGCAGCTGCTGACCTTGGGTCGCAAGCTATCAAAGCTCCCTGGATGACACGTGAGAAAAAAGCCTTGACACTAGGCCTGTCACGATAACAAATTTTGCTGGACGATTAATTGTCTCAAAATTTATTGCGATAAACGATAATATTGCCTGGTGACCGTTTTACAACTAATAATTATAAAAGCGTAATGTGTAAGTGTAATAAATCAATAAACTTTCATTTTTAAAAGAATGCCCAGTTCACATCCCATGTGAAGTGTAGGCTAGGTTTAGGGTCAAATGGTAATAGGAAATACT